>NW_027280174.1:182500-293211 GCF_046629955.1 Centroberyx affinis | reverse complement strand
CTCACATGCTGAGATAACTAACCATGCTCAGATTAGTACATTCACAGTGTACACTGTTCAAAGATAAAAAATATAATGTTTTAATTGTGCATTGCGTATTTGTTTTTTCACACATAATACAAAGCATTTAGCATGAATAAGTCTTTTTGGAGTGCATACATGTGTGCTTTAAATTTTTTTGTTTTGGACTGGTAAGTCAACATATTTCACAATCAATAAATAACAGTGAAAAAAACATGTATAATGATGATAATTAAAATATTAAAAAGTACAATCCTCGAGCAAAAAACCCCAAAAAATCCAGTTGGAAATATGACAACTTGTAAACACAGAGTATTAAAATTCCCCCTATCCATCTCCGTTTGCCTCCAATCCCTGACAAGCTTTCGTAAGAAATTTCCCCTATCCACATCTCCGAGTTCCACGCCGCAATGATAACACTGTCATCTTCCACACCTATCATAAGTCACAGGCAAACGACCCACATCCTCCGTCGCGAGACAGAACCCTCTGCGGGCCTGTAAGCTGTATCATTACACCATGTCATCTTTATGGCACGGAGCAAAGCCCAGCACTCTAATTACACTCTGCCTACTCCATTTATCCAGACAGGGACAGAGCAGCAGGCAAACAATGCATTAAAAATGGAGTGCTTCCCCCTGCTCTATGGATGCCCGTGTTGTTCTGCCGGTGGCC
Source organism: Centroberyx affinis (assembly GCF_046629955.1). Classification (NCBI taxonomy): domain Eukaryota; kingdom Metazoa; phylum Chordata; class Actinopteri; order Beryciformes; family Berycidae; genus Centroberyx; species Centroberyx affinis. The sequence continues at coordinate 292,515 of NW_027280174.1, read as the reverse complement.
GTCGTTGTCCCCTGGTTGTTGTTGTTGTTTTTCTAAAAGCTGCGGAGGAGAGATAGCAGAGGGCCCACGCCACTGTGCCTTCCTCTCCTCCCCCCTCCTCTTCCCCACCTCCTCTCCTCATCCCTCCCCTCAGAAGGACTTATGAAGGTGAGTGGCTGTGTGACAGGCCAGGAATAAAAGAGACAAACCAGGGATAAAAATTAAATAAAAAGTAGCTGTCTTAAACAGTAATTGCACTCCTTTGCTGAGCATGCTTTCAGATATATAAACCTGATTTACTGTCGGCGTTGCCGCCACAAATCAGAGGGCCCTCTGAGAAACACTCGTGCTATGAAATTGTTTAATCTCATCAAGTTCTGCTTTCACAGCAGGCCATAAATCACATAGTCTTTGTTATCATAGACCTCCATGAGCGCCTCTGAGGCAGGCAATGGATCGTGGGTATATATAATCTTGACTGCGCAAACAGCAGGGTCTGAGCAGCCTGAAATACTTTCATATTAGCCGCGGTGCAGCTGGCGGAACACAAGCACCCTGATGGATATCTCATTTCCTGCGCTCTGCATCTATTTCGAGCAAATTATTACTGCATAAATTTCTTGTCAACAGAAACGGCCAATTAATTAAGTTAAAAATGCACTCGTGATCACATCTACACACCAAACAGGAGAGCTGGGGCAATTTTCCACTAAGTGAATTTACCGCAGGGGTCACTGTAATGAATGATTTTAAACTTTGTCATAAAGTCACAGACAGGCCAATATCTACACAGGAGCTGCGGTGCAGACTAACCCATGACATATTTGCATAAAGTATATTTATGTGAAAATGCCAGAGGACGACGGCAGGGGCGAGGAAATAAAGTTTACAACTACCAAACAAAATGTCCGCCAACCTCTGACTCTCCAGTATTTCATCAAAAACATGCGCGGATTGGAGGGAGATCATAGAAGCACCTTTGCCATTTAAAATACAAAATATACACATTTAACTCGCTATCTGAATGAATTATTCATAATGTATGAGGGGTTGGGTGTTTGTGGGGGGGGTTGTTTATTCAGCTTGGACCGTTTATCAGACAGTGAGGATCCCACGGCGGGGATGAGCTTGGAGATTTATCTGTGTTTGGGCTCCAAAGCAGATAAATCAAGGGGTGTAATCACGCTCTGAGTGGCCCAGCTGTGACCCCGTAGTGAACTAATGACACGGGGATATCTAAGCCCCTCTTCCTGTTCCTGGGTTAGGCTCTTGGGTTAGTCTCCTGTCAGACACCAAGCTAAAGAAAGACACCGCTGCAACAGAAAGACCAAGGGGAAACTCAAGGCCCTTCAAGTCCTTTTGTCCTGTTTTGCACAACACCACCGAGGAGGACTGTTCGCCCACTACTAAAAATAACAGTGTTGAAACAAAGTAATAGCAGAAAGCTACTGTATAACAATACTTGTTCAAACAATAGCAATGAGTATCGATTGCAAGTATACACATGGTGAGTTCACAGGCTGCTATTCACAACAGTCCATGTGTAAGATACTGCTGTTTGGCTGAGGATGGCTGCGTTCCCTCCCAGAGCAAAGGCTTTCTCCTGGACTGAGCCTGCTCTGATTTATCATGTCTTCTGCTAGCAGGCTGTCCGCTGATTAAGCCAGTGGAACTTTGTTTCACTCTCCTCTCTCTTTAATCTGTCTCTCAGCGAGATAAATTAGCCAGTGCCGTGCCAGCTCCTGCTCTCTTTACCTCCCTCTCTCTCTCTCTCTCTCTCTCTGCTTTTCTCTCTGTTTATCTTTTCTGTCTGTCACACGTTGAGAAGAGAGCAGACACATCTGCTCCTACGCTGCTGCAAGAGATAGGCTGGGCTACATCCCCGGTCAGATTTAGCTAAGAGTGTCTGTGAGAGAGAGAGGAAGAGAGAGAGAGAGTGAGAAAGAGAGAATGAGTGTGTTTTTCCTCGCTCTTTTTCTCCTTGACAACATTCTGTCAAACAATCCCCCTCTCCTTGGCTGGGCTTATGCTCTTTGTTGTTAGCTAATAAATCAGGGAGTATTTATGATCTGCAATCCCTATTCTTAGTCTTTTAATGGCGACACGTTTGTGGGTGAATTAAAGCTGGGTTTTATACACTAGGCTGAGGGCCAATGTGAGGCCTGGGTGCCTCTGCCTGTGAATGTTTTCTCTTCTCCCCTCCTGCCCGGGTGCTAAATCACACTCATTGTCAGGCAGCGCTAAGCTAGTGTGCGTCATTGGGGAGAGCAGGAAGCACTGGGCATAATTCTGTCCATCAATTTAATTTATTGTATCGGTAGCTTTGTAATCTCCACCCCATAAGTTATGGGGGCTGACAGACAGGAATTTGGTTTTGAAGGCAAAGTGTTCATCAGGATTTTGGCCCAGCCCTGGCCCTTGTTTCTCCCTAAGCACTCTGCTCTCATATTTAGGAAGGAGGGAAATTAAATTCTGTCAGGGCTTATGCTATTTTTCCATTTGGTTACAGACATAATATATTCGTCAGGGTATTAATTACACAGAAGACTGGGGGGGAGTCCGAGATGTGGAAGAGAATCCAAAAAATGTGTGTGTGAGACAGAGAGAGAGAGAGAGAGAGAGAGAGAGAGAGAGAGAGAGAGAGAGAGAGAGAGAGAGAGAGAGAGAGAGAGGGACGGGGAGGTTAGGACTTGACCTTGTTCAATAGTTTCATTTGAGGTGAAATACTAGGCCTAATACAAGGGCACTACTGCAGCATCTGCTTTGCAGATAGTGCAGTTGGCTCCTCTTCCATGCCAGTGAATATAAATCAGGCTGGGCATCTCAATGCTAGACCTGACTTCTGGAGGCCAGCAAATCTTTAACATGAACTAGATTAAGGCCTCAGTAGAACCATCTATCTTTGGATGACAGGGGAAAATATCCAGGTGCTGTATGGGCAATGTGGTTTCACTGACTCAGGACTGATGTGTACTAGAATGCTATGTGTAACATTATTAATACATTATTAACATACGCTGTAATTTAGTTTCTATTTAAAGATGGCTAGATGTGTACAAATAGACAAAGCTGTCAAATCAAAACTCAGTCACTAATTATTCTGGAAATGTAGCCAGACTTCAAATACCATTCTCTTCACGAAAATAATATTGCTATGCACTGATATTGCTAGAAATACAATTATCCTCTTCTATGTTCTACTATAAGAAAACAAAACAGGAAAAAATAAATAAATATATATATATGTAAGACAAGTGTTACGGCTGTTTTCATTTAATTGTAGTAAATGTAAACAGCGTCAGCTGCTATGCGTTGAGAACAAAGGAAACAGACCAAAGCCAAGCTGCCAATTACCCTATAAAACATGCATATCTTCCAAAGCATGGGTCTCCTTTGTGGGTTTAACCTACCAAAGGCAACGGGCGGTTTACAAGATGCTCGCTCAGTGGATACAATTGTGCTTAGCATAAAAGGGAACACAGACTGTGAAGACCTAACAATGAACCATATCTCCCTGTAGCCTTTTCAATGCGCTGCATTTACATATCAAGCCACTAGCCTGATATGTAAACGCATTCCATCAGATGCCGCCATCGCAGCCAATGAGAGCCATTTCATTCCCCCTATAACTCACACACTGTGTAGCATTAGACAAAGGGGGAGAGGCCTGAAAGAGACATCTCATGTCATCACCCAAGAGAGATAATGGAATTGTTATACATCCTTGATCACAGACACTCTCTCACAGCATCTTGCTCTCTTTCTCTCTCTCTCTCTCTTTCTCTTGATGCTCTTAAAGTCTCTCTATCCCTCTCCCTTGCTCACAGATATGCTTGCAAGTGCACACACACACACACACACACACACACACACACGCACACTCAGACAAACACACAAGTAAAAATTCCAGCACACTTCAGTGCGATAGCTCCTCTTCTCTTTCAGGGTTTCATCTCAATGGCTTTTTTATCTAAGCACTTCAATTTGCAAGCCTAGCTGGAAGGCAGCTCCTCCTGATATGTTAATTGCAGGGTACTTAAGCGCTAAAAGATTAACATAAAACCCTTTGGAAACAAGCTAATAGTTTATGATAATTCGTGCATGGCCTTTGTCTGTCTATCATTACATTGCCTCTAGCGGTAATTTTATCAAGGGGCTGTAAAATATCATTTAAACAAGTTCACTTTCAGATAATTAATAGTAGAAACTGTATTATTCAATTGAGTCACACTGGCACCATTAACAATATGGCAACTAAGCTATAATTAAAGTATTTTATTTTATTAACCTATTCATTACGTTGTGCAAATGATGACACGAAAGGGCTTTTTTTTTCATGCTGAAGCACTGTCACCAGGGCAATTACAGGAAGACAGGGTCGTCTCCTCAGTTAGCTGAGCTGATTGAAGCTTTTCAATTAGCAGGTAGGTGCATGGCTAGCATGCCTCCCACACAGAGGAGCAGCACACAAGCAGGAGACTCGCACACCGGCACAAGGAATCTGCTGAGCTGATACATTGGAATTTGTGCCGTTTGCCAAGAACAAGAGATTTAGATTGAGACAAAGGGTTTAACCTGGATTTGAACCTGCGCTGCGTGAGATGAAAAGATTTCAATTGAAGAGAGGGGAAAGATCATGTTGGAATGATCCCGCTCAGAAACACCTAACGGTCCGTGAGACTGAAATACTGTGAGCCACGCTGTACGGGCCGATTAGAGGTATACAGTCACAGAGGGTTCAGTCATAATAACAACACATCACATAAAAGCACTTTGTGATGGGAAACAATCCCCATGCAGCCAAAGAGTCCCATTTGTTCAACTGAGTATTTGAAAAGGTGACAAATATTCAAATATATATATGTTTTCAAATATATAAGTAGTGACCCTGTCGCAGCACACATCCATCCTCATCTGAAATTTTTAAGTGTGAGTGTGCATGGTTGTGTGCATACATAGGTGCATGCATTCACGTGTATGAGGTGTATGTATGTCTGTGTGTGTGTGTGTGTGTGTGTGTGTGTATGTGTGTGTGTGTGAAGGGGCCAAGGAGCCTCTGTCAACCCCCCCCCCCCCCCCCCCACACACACACACACACACACACACACACCACACACGCTTTCTCTCTCTGAGACGCACCATCCCTCTCATGAATAATACAAAAACTCCTTTCACCAAACAGCTCAAATAGCTATTCATTCATCTGCATACCTGCAGCCTGGCAAAATGATTGGTCCGCCATTACCGTCGGTGGAAAAAAAGAAAAGAGAAATGTTCCCCAAACAATTTGCTTCAAAATGAGACAGGAATGATTCTGTTCTTTTCAATGACAGAGACAGGCCCCTGTGCATAATGATGTTAGCGTAATGGGGTGACAGATAGACTGGGAGACCATGACATTAGCATGAGAAACGCACCAGTGAGCAGCCGCTCAACTGTGGTCTCAGAGGGCCCTCAGACACACACTCTGAACATCGTTCGTCTCACAGCTCTACGAGCCTGACAAATGAAGACACGCCACGTTTTATGCCAGGCAATATACCATCCCACTTTACCAAACACATGACTTAATGACAGAGGGAAGCCCGGCGTCTGCATTATACAAACCCACTATCTCATGTCTTATTAGCGAGGAATAACCTCATTCAAGGTTGGATGGAAAAGGAGCAGGGACGCAATCTCCGCCTTGGGGAGTTGTGAAGACAATACCTACAATTAAACGATACAGAGGTTACACCAAATTAAACAATGAGGAGCAGTCAGTCCAATTTTGCGTCTTTGGACAGCGCCTTTTCAACATGTTACAAGGTGAGGAGGGTAAACTGACACTGCAGCTTGATTCAATGAAGATCTGACCTACAGTAAAGCCTATTTCAGGGCCTAATAAACTGAAGGCAGGCGTGACAGTCAGGCAGTGAACGGCACTGCAGGACTTTATATCTTTATCAGTGTGACAAATCCACAATTTCACCTTGCTTTTAGGTAATTGAAATGAAACCTTACAACCACACCTTTATTGTACTGAGTTTGAGCTCAGAAAGATGAACCTGTGTGAGGTGTGTTGTATCAAGAAAGGACACATGCCTCAGAGCCATTCACACACACAGGCACAGACAAAATGGATATATTGTACAAACATGCCAGGAAGAACACAATTGCTTGCAAACATGCACACCCAGAAACAACACAGACAGACAAACAGAAAGACAGACAGACAGACAGACAGACAGACAGACACACACACACACACACACACACACACACACACACACAAAGACGTAAGCCCCGGGGCACTGTGGTCACACGGGAAGGCCAAGGGAAAGGTTCAGTTTCTGTATTATCACAGCATCAGCAGTAAACACTGAGGAAATGAGAACATACTACTCTTCAGGTAGACTTTGCTGCCAGCTGTTAAGGCAGCAAAGTCTAATCTCAGAAACCAGAACATGGTAACTTTTTTTTTTCACATATACCTTTACCAATATGGCCATCTGTCAGAGATTAGTTAGAGCTAACACTATATTTTTATGCAACTGCTGCAGTAACTCAAAGCTGGGGAAATGTAATCATCTGTTTAAAAGAAGAGATATGCAATATGTACCATGTTGTCAAATCTAGATACTACAGACATGAGCCTCCGACTAAAAATGGTAGAACTCTGACAGCGCTGGCGTCCGCAGCACGACACTGTCGAAGGGTGAATACCTCCTGTAAACATTTATCTTCCCCGTGAGTGTGTGTGTCTGTGTGTGGTACAGCCTGGCGACAGGAGCTTCTCTGAGGCTTTATCTGTGGCGTGACAAGACAACCTGTAATATACGAGCATCTGGAGCTCCTCTTCAAACACAGCCTTATCTCACGCCAAACATTCCCCGAGGCCAGAGCAGAGCAAGAGTGGCCCAGACCAGAGCAGACCAGACCTCACACACTGTCACACCGCATCCCACCCAACACGGCTGTCCCGACCCGTAATCCCAGTGCCGGGCGCACAAGCTGGGAACGGTCCATCAAAGTGCATGCGTGTGTTTACAAGGGGTGTTCTATGAGCACACCCACGACAGTTGAGCATAACAGTGTGACATTACGGTGACGGAAATCATCTGCTCCGAGTTTTTCTTCCATCCCGCTAATCGGGCTAGAGGTTAATGGCGCTGCACTCAAAGCAAATGGACACGATCCCTCTTCATCCACCGACTTTAACATAACTGTTGAGACTGGAGCTAAACACACATCACTCATGTTGCTGTTTGTAGGAATTTATTTTACATCAATCTTAAGATAAATACCGAAGGCCATTACAGGTCTTTCAGAGGGCAACTTGAATGAATTGCACGTACAGCACATGCTATCACTTTCCAAGTGACTGATAATGCCATCCATAGGTTGCTAGAAAATCTTGAAAAAAAAGAAAACCTTTACAAGACCATTGGATTGTTATTCAACACTTAATCACACTGAACTAACTATCTACAATGCCCACTGGACATCAAATAAGGTGTCGCAAGATTCATATCTTCTCTCTCAACAAAATCACTCTGGTATGGGCAAAGAAAGTGTGTGAAGAGAAAGCAGCTCAGTTAGGCAGCTCCATTCTTTTCTCTGTGTTCTGTGTTCAGCTAGGACTTCTGCCTTCAGCCAGCCTGTGGGGGGGATGTAGACATGCCCCTCTCTGGGGCCTGTACATACGGCCTGTGCCTCACTTCAAAGAGAGGGCATAAGGGCAGTATACTCCCCCCAATACATACCCATTCAGCTCACAGCTGATTCCTCCGTGTGTGTGTGTGTGTGTGTGTCTGTGTGAATGTTTATGTGTGTCTCACTTTGACTCTCTCTTGGCCCCTCTAGCTTTCATTTCAGACCTCTTTCGATCCCCTTGTTTTCTTTTTTCTTTTCTGGAAGATGAATAAGGAAGGACATGGAAGTGTTCCATGGAAATAATGGCAACCCATAGCTTGTGTGAGTGAGTGAGTGAGTGAGTGAGTGAGTGAGTGTGTGTGGGTGTCTGTGTCTACTTGTCTCTCTTTGATCTATAATAACGAAGAGCAGTATTGTGACAATCTCTAAACATGCCTTCATAGAAGTCTTCACCATGATTCATAGCAAAATGCAAAGCACGCTGACATCAGCGAGAAACAGTGGCATTCAGCAAGATCACAACAAAGATCTGTATGCTGACCTCCAAATACCTGGTGACCAATGAAAGAATGACTCACAGTCATCGGTGAGATAGAGAGAAAGAAAAATGGGGAGGAAGAATGAGTGTGCAAGAGGGAGGAAGTGCAATTGAAAAAGAGAGCGAATACTGGAGAGTTGAAGAGCTGAGCTCAGTGGCTGTGGCGCAGGGAGGTCTGGCCTTTACAAATCCCTTCTTTTTTGATCTCTTCATCCAGATGAAAGAACAGCGGCAGGCAGGATTATGCAGGACAATTACGCTTTCTCCCAAAACCCTTAGCTGATCGGCTTTTACGAGAGCCCTAATCATTTTCAATTAAGCACATTTTCTGACATCCTGTAATAGCTACAGTGCTGCTCTTAAACTCTCCAGCCACCCCCATCGCTCCCCCGCAGCCCCCTTTTGCTAAGCCTCTCATTCCCAGACAGCCTGCCTGTAGTGTCTGCTGACAATTTGAATGGGTCTGAACTGCAACTTGTTGTTAGGGTGCCAAATAACCCATTTACCAGATGCTTGACAAGGATGTTATTTGGTGCAGTGATTGAATGTGCTTTTGTGTCACTGAAGCATTGAATTAGTGTTGTTTGTTTGTGGAAGCCCCTGGGATCCTCCTCAGTGTCAATGTTTTTAAGGGGAGGGGGTCCTTTTGGCATGGTAATCAATACCTAATCCAACCATAGTGTAAGGCACAAAATATACAAACAGAAAAACAAGTAAACAAGGCATTATGGTATACCGGTGTGCTTTTCACTAATCCCCTGGTCCTCAAAATCATGAATCCAGTCATTCATCCTCAGGATGCAGGTGCTACTGGCAGCATCATCTTAAAATACAGCATATTATGGTGTAACTTCATGTAACTTGACTCCATGACTCCCTGGCCTCAGCAATGACAGTCTATTTGCCCTTTGTTCACTCACCAGGTGCTTAAGTCCAGTCAAAGTGTGCAGCTTGGTGTCTCTAAGGGACCTCTACTTTGACTGAGACAGACAGCACCATTAGCAAGCCCTGGACCAGCCCCAACCCTGACAACCGCTCACAGCTGGCAACGGCAGGCTGGGGAATGGATCTCCTTTTCCTTCACTTTAGCCAAAGAGAAGCGAAACAAATGTCCATCACTCCATCACTCAGTACCCAGCAGAGGGCTGGCTGTTTTTGAGGAGGGCCGAGCAGGGATGGGGAAGACATAGTGAAATAGCATTCAGTCGGGAGTAAAGTGAGAAGGAACTGACAGTGAGAGAGCTGGTACCTTCCACTCTGACATTATAGGATGATATGAAGATTTTGGGAATATGTCGCATGAATTCACAGAGAAAGTAAAGGGACTTCTTCAATGTGGGTGATCACTAACTGCAACTTATCTGTCTAATAAGTGGCAGTGTCTAATAACGACAGGTACAATACAGTAATAATCATGTAGTTAGATGTTGGTAACAACATACACACTCTCACAAACACATGCATGCATAGATGTTGGCACTACTAGACATGAGAAACCATTAAAGTCACTTAACATTCCTTTCCTTACCACTAACCATCACATGGCTTAACTTAATCCTAACTTTAAACGAAGGCTAACTACCTTATGTCTAACCTTAATTTGTAGCCCCTAAAATAACCACTTTCCCCTTTTAGGACCATCTAAAATGTTCTTTCTATTCTTTTTCTGGTAATTGTACTATTCTCATAGGGATTTCTGGACCTTGCAAGTAGAGATAAAACCCAATATACACACACACACACACACACACTCACACACAGACTGATCTAGCATACGTATGAGTCATGTCTGTCTGCCAGTGTGCGTCTGTCATTATCAGCTTTGATAATGTCTGATAGTGTCTTCAACAGAGAATCCTACCAGGATGAGTTTGTTTCCCTAGCTCTCTGCAGCTCACTGGCTGGGCCCTCTACTTTCTAATCACCTTTCATTACAGCCTTGTGATCCCCGGCTTCCCTTTGTACACCGCACTTCATCGTCTTTATTTTCTGCTCTAATTGCATGTGAAAGATGCCCCCTTTGATTCTGCCTGCATGCCAAAGTGCTATCAGGGAGAGAGTGTCGAAAAGTGTCATGTGTGTCTGTCTACTTGGAGGATGAGGAAGCCGCATACACCTGCCGAGGACAAACCCGTTTCTCCCCCAGATATGACGTATCTATCACCGCCTCAGAAGATATCAGCGCTGTCTGTCAACATAATAGCAAAGGGTAGGGGGTAACAGGGTTGGAGAGGGGAGGGGAGGGAGTAGGTGTAAAAAGGAAAAACATGGAGATTCTTTGCATTGCTGAGCGGCAAGTGCATAGGGAAAGCTTGTGTTTTTTCAAGCAATATAGCCATGACACAGGAGCCAAATCAGGTGTGACTTGTTTCTACCCATTCTCTTCTCTTTTCAGTCTCTTCTAAAGTTAAAATAAGAAAAAAAAAATACTTTGATGTTTCCCCCTGTAAGGTTATTATTATTTATTTTTTTAAATGCCATCATTTGTGCTGTTCAGAGGAGGTTGTGTACCCACATCATGTTAGGCTTGTTCACCGTCAGTGTTTAACCTTTTCAATATGATGTCTCTGAGACCTGCGGTGGCCACCGCACTGTCACACACCGGCTTACTGTCTGCAGGTTTTATGTCCCGGTTCCACTGCAAGACATGGTAATTATATAATGGACCACTGAAACACATGATCCACGCAGAGCAGGAGACTATACTGCAAATAGGATCAAGTGCAATTACAGTAATTTTGTAGATCACACTCAGACAGAAGCACTACAGTAGCAAGGGGCTTGTTTTGGTAACAGATTCATAGCTGGGCTCGTGAGTGGCCCGATGGCTGTTCATTGTTAAGCTAGTGTCCCAAGATGGGGATAACAGAGAATGGAGCGGGAGATACACAGAGAGGCCTCACTCTGGCAGAATCTAATCAAGACTTGTCCTAACATATTACAACTGACTTAAGCTCTATCTTTCTCTCTCAGTTAAGTCTCGCTCACTCAGAATCAAAATAACTAGGGAGACAGAGACAGGGAGAGAGAGAGACAGAGAGAGAGATTAGGAGAGGGTGAGGACAAAGCCGCACATCCCTTTCTGACTGAAGTGGAAGACTACTTCCGGCTCCAATTTCGGCATATGCCAGGGCGAGCTGCAGAAAGATAAATGAGCTCTTCAGCACCGGGAGGAAACAGATCCTTTATCTGGCATGGCACTATTTACTGACATTAAGAATGATAATATCCATCAGCAAGCTGTCAGCAACCCAAGTGGGCTGTGAGGAGAACAAAGGTGCCACTGTCTCTCTTTTGATACGTTTACAAGGAGATGTTGATGTACCTGCCATTCAGGTGCAAGTAGTGTCATCACCACACACCCGGATCAGGGCCTCCTGCTCCACCCTGGTGATGAGTAAAATCACCCAGGGCCCTTTCCCTAGCTAGCTTTCATGGTTAAGGAAAAATAAACCTGACGGGTTAATGAGCTAGCAATCAACACAGCGAGGAGAGCAGCAGAACACCAACATGTCTGCATTCCTCTTCTCCCTGTGAAATATAGCTGTGGGTAACAGATTTTTTACCTGTAGTGATGATGAGCAGGAGAAAACACATGGCAACAGCGTCAGGGAAGCGTCTGTGTAATTACTTTTGGCCATCTTTCAAACCTTTCTCTCTCAGGAGAGAGATGTGTGACAACATATGACAAGAAAGCCAACAGGCTTTCCATACAGAATAATGGAATCCATCATCACTGAGGCAGACACACCTGTCTGGCTTTGAGAACAATGCCACACTGCCTATTTATTAGGTGCCAGAAAAGTTTATGTTTGTTCGGTGACAGTGACAGCAACTTGATCCTTTTCATTTTTTGGGGGGATCTCAAGCTTTGGGGAAAGGAGGGAGGAGGGAAAAGTCTGACTCTCACATTTTTTCTTCTCTCGGTGGTGCACAGTGAGTTCTCTTTCTTCCTGATAGCTGTCTGCCAAGGAGTCAGAAGACAAATAACAAAGACTGTCATTCTCCAGGAGGAGGATTTCACTAATTCTTTTTTCTTTTTTCCCACCCCAAAAAGACACATATCATATCCTTTTGACACTTCAAGTCCAGTGCCATCTCAAACTTCACTGTATTTGCAAGATATGAAATTGCCTAGCAAAGCAGAGAGTGATTAAATTATTCATGCTATTTTGATATCTGTATCCAGCATGAACATGCCTGATTAATAATAAGAAAACAGATTTCATGACTGACAGCCTCTGCCAAAACCATTTCATACAAAATTAGAAAGCACCCTCAATGAAATGCTGCGGTAACTCTAGAAATTCCACCAGATAATGACTCCCATAATTTTGCTTGATATCTAATTAGAGGCAACATAATGAATTACCTGACTTCACCACTGTACGTCTACTGCATTCATTTGTGGGTTCAGTGTTTTCGAGGACAAATACTTAATCGATAAACACCTGCCAGGTCATGCCTGGTCATGTCTGCTGAAGACATACTCTGACATTTTGAATTTTAGTTGTCATTTTTTTTTTCCACCAGGCAATTTTCATATTATGGGTTAGGGTTAGTTTCTCCATTCATCCTTCAGTTTCACTAGAAAATTGAAGGACAAATCTAACAACTTCTTCCCAAACAACTTTAATTCAAAGTGTCAAAATATCCCTTTAGGCGCCTTCCTGGTATAAAACTTGATCCAACCGTACAGTGTGTTGTTGGTATGCTGCTGCTCTGTGGCCGATCCCCTCAGTCTGACTGTCAGCCAGCCATGTTGACGGAACAGTGCTGGCTGTCATCTTAACAGTTAATAATTAGGCTTCCTCCTGCCACCAAACAGAGTGCCACGGTGACAAAAGCCAATGGCGACCGAGGTGGCGGCTTGGCTGCCACATTATAAATAGTCTGACCGGATGATTAATGAGAGGGGCCACCGAGCTAAAGCAGCAATCTAGCACCCAGACAAAGGCTGCCTGCGCAGCTGCCTGCACATAAAAAAATTAAACAAAACACAACAAGACAAGCCCTGTCCCCGGATAGAAATGGGAATTGAGGCAGAGTGGCAGGGAAAGTGGAAACATGCCAAGTAAATAAATAATTGAATTTCGACCGACAGCTTATGAAGACTTTATTTAACCCCTAAGCGCTTTTGGGGGGGATCCTCATTAACATTTTGACACGCTCAGTTGAATGGCGGGGTCAGGCAGGTTCCAAATGCAGGGGAGGTTCGGGAGAGAGAGGCAAATTCTTTTGTGACGTCCATGAAGGAGAGGTGTGAGAAAAGTGGGGAAAAAACACCACAGAGAGCCCTAGATAATTCCATAATTTGAGGAGCTGGAGTATTCTCCTGTGTGAAGCATGCCAAAAGCTGACTTGTTTAGGAGAGTTATTTTGCTGCTAAACAAAGCCTGGCTGAGGAGGGCTTCAATGGCACCACAGGGGCCTCTCTATGGGGCCCTCAGTTCCGCATAGAGATCCTGGGAAGAAGCTACACTCGTTTTCTATGGCACCCTTTAACAGCCCAAACAGATTGCATATTATTTAGGTTGAAATTCAGAATAATTGCACATCGTATAAAAGGCAAAGTTAACTTCTGTTTGCCTCATTAAGATAAAAAATATGCTAAAAGTTGATGACGTCATTGGGCCTACCATAGGTGTTTAGCATTAGTTATTTGTTGTTTTGATAATGATATTTTGTCTGTTTGCTTCCATTCTAGAAGCAAGTAACACTTAAGTTCTGAGTTTTGACAGTGAGTCATATTCTCCTGTCTGTTTCCATCCATCTACCTATGTGTCACTCCACAGTAATATGGGCTGAGCACTTCTACTCTTAATGCTACCCTTTACCATTTTCAAATTATACTCATCAAAGCTGACATGTCAAATCAATCAAAGCATGAAGGCAAACAGATAACAACAGGGACAATAGTGACAAATATCTGTTTTTCTCTAGAGGGAAACTTTCACAAACAAACATGGACGCTCTATTCCTCCACTGGTCAACAATTATCTCGAATATTTGGATGTGCGGTTGCTCCAAAGCAGGTTTTTCCATTTGATGGGCCTTATTCTTCCCCTCCACTTTGCTGTGCTCAGCTGGCAGGGCTCTCAGTCGTCACAGCATCTCCTTTTAATGCCCCTGACAGGGGGTTATTTGCTCCCATATATGTTTTCTCTCCAATTACACCATGGCAGGCTGGAGGCTGCCAAGCCACGCTGCTGAGATGCTGATGGTCACCTCTTTGACTAGTCCTTCCTGCCTCCCTGCACTATATTTTTCATCTTTTTAGATTCTCTTAGAGAGGAGGACTCTGTCATTTGTCTGTCCTTGGTCCAAAGTGTTGTTTAACACCTGACAAGCATCAGCACCACAATGCCAACCACTATTTGGAGAGAAAACTAATGTCGGACCTCTATTCTCAATTTTTTCTTCAAGGTGGATGTCTTGTACGAATATGAACATTTCGAAATAACAGTTATGATAAAAATATTTTGAAGAAAAAGATACTGTAGATTCAGCATGTGCATATACAAATAATAATATTGTCCAAATAGAAAATACAGCTGCAATAGCCTGTGTACTCATGGGGATGGAGTCTTAAAACTGGAGAATTATCACACACATTTTCTTAATTATGTCAAAATGTTCTAATTTTAATACTTAATGCAGCACACAATGCTCCAGCTTCCCCAAAACACATAATTAGGATAATTTGCTTGATTCTTTGTGGTTGCTTACAGCAATCAGCCTGATCAAAGACAAAGTAAAATGATACCAAGGGACTGATATCTCCAGTATACAAGATGCAAACCCTCTGAATCAATAGAGCAAAACAGACAGCATTTGTAAGTATAGCTTTAAGCTAAATGGGATGCCAAATGCAAAGGCTTCCATTGATACCACAATGAAAAATGCATGATTTCAGAGAGAGCGCTCTTTTATCTACGAGGCAAGATCAATAGTGGGAAGGGGTTATGGAATCAAAGTTGTTTTGTTGGTGCAGTAGCTAACTGAGACTCTTAAAAAACATCTGAACACAATTTGGAAGAACAAAGCATGCTAACAGACAATTGGAGGAGAGTAAGGTGACGTTCTGTGGGTTTATAAACTTTCTTTTCACAATCAGGAAGACAATATCAAACACTGAGTGTACAGGGCAAGGGAAGTCAAATTCATTTACCACTGATGGGCTCTATGCAGGAACTGTGATACCATTCCTTGTGCCTTGGCTTGTGCTACATAAAAGAAAATCTCACTACTTACAACGGCAAATTCTAAATCGCAAGAGGCTGCAGTTCTATCAGAAGAAAAGTGCAACAGACAGCTTCCTAATAAGCAAGGCATTCTTGTGTTGTTCTGAAACACTGACCTTCTAATCAAGAAACGCGTCAAAGGAAATATTGCATTATATTAACACCGCTCCTCCCACCTATTAAGTTTGGGCCTTTACTCAAGCGCAGACAAAAGAATTCTATATTAAAAGCAATACCCAATCATAATGTATACTGCAATTATACAACAATGGCAATATTGTGCTGCCTTTGTCTCAGCTGTAATACAGGGTTGAATTATTCTGTAGTGAACAGAAAGGCATTTAACATCACATCAGAGAAATATGTAATTTCAACAACTGGAGAATGAAAAGTATAAATGCGAAACACAAACAAAAATGTAAAAGTAGAAATGTAAAACACAAAATGCATTATGAACACATTAATTCATCTGACATCTGAATGTTAGTGCCTATACTGTGCCCAAATAAATACCCTGGCCCACGCTCACTGGCACACACACCAACTGAACATTGATTTCAACAAGACTCTGACAGGGCTAATTATTCTGTAACTCAAGCCTTGCCTCTGTCCTGACCTTCGCCCTGTGAGTGGACTGAGGAAGAGCCAGCAGCTTTCAGCAGAGGCTTGGGCCTGTCTGGCCTAAGAATGTGACAGGAGATAGACAGAGAAGAGAGAGAGAGAGAGAGAGTCACACAAGAGAGAAATAGAGACACGAGAGAGCGAGACAGAGGAGAGAAAAGGAGACACAAAGAGAGAGGGAAACATGAGAGAGAGATAGGGAATGAAAGAGAGTGAGAATGACTGACAGACAGAGACACCGTCACAGGGGAAGAGTGAAGGCCCCGGCCACAGAGGGACCTGGTGAGAAAGCTAACAGATAGCAATCTGAGTTCTCACTCTGCGCCACGGCTAACAGCTAGCAGCTACCCTGTCACCGCTGCCTAAACAAGCCCGGTGTTTTCATCTCCATATACACGACGCGGCACTCTGTCTTTTCTTCTGATGGAGATAAGATGTATAAATTATGAGCAGCTGACAAAGTCTACTCCAGCGCCCCCGGCGTCTCATCAATCACTAGCCTGTGTGTCAGCAGGTAACTGACGTGGCCCCCGGAGGCACAGCCCCCTCTTTTGGTGTGTGTGCGTGTGTGTGCGCGTGTGTGTGCGTGCGTGTTTGTGTGCAAAAATGTGTACGTATGTACTTGTGTATGTACTTCTGCTACTGTGCAATATGTGTATGTGTTTGAGTATTGTGTGTGTGTGTGTGTGTGTGTGTGTGTGTGTATGTGTGCGCGTGGGTCTCTCAGTGTGCATGTGTGTGTATGCTATCAGAGAAGGTTGTGTGAACAGCTGATCCAATCTTAACTGCTTGCTCTATACAAAAAAACTAAAAAAAACTACAGCAACAAGACAAAAACAACTTCAGCAGTGTGTGTGTGTGTGTGTGTGAGTGTGTGTATACGTGAAGTGTGTGTGTGTGTGTGTGTGTGTGTGTGTGAACTCAAGGTTTTACTGTTACACCTTGGGGCATCTGATGTGCTGATACGCTCCAAAGAGAAACCAAAATGCCAGAGAGAAGGAGAAGGGTGAAGGACAGAAATAGAGTAAGAGAGAGTGAAACAGGGAGAGAGAGAGTGCTGGGCGGGATGCTGGAGGCCTTAGAAGGCCAGTGGTAGACCACCCAGTATGATTATTGGTATTAACAATTTTCCGTGCACCTCACATTCCCCTGTCTACAAGTGACACATGGTCTGGGGCTTTAGTTGTGATGTACATTTATGCAAAAATGCACAATATCTAAGTTGAATTTTAGCTTAAGTGCATTTTAAGGATACCAAATTCCTATTTAACACGCACAGAGACATTACGAATGGCAATGCTTTAGTGTTTAACACATCATTGCTAAAGTAAGCAACATAATTACACGGCGTGTCAGGAAAACAGCATAATTACAAGCTACAAGTTGTCTGCGTCTGATTTCACATCGCTCCCATTTACAGGCCAATCATAGTCTTTCCACCAGACATGTTTACTGGAATTAAGACCTAATTTCATTGCAATAATTACAAGCTATAGTGTCTATGTGTGCCAAAGAGGGCCGATTACATGGGTATTATACAGTGTTACTGGAAATATGAGAGTGAATAAAATGGATAAGTAGTCTATGATGGTCTGCTGATGAATTACGCTCTCTGAGGTTTGCAAACTTACGTCTATAACACCCACATGGTAATTCTAAAACAGCCTGCTTCAGTCAACGCTGAATTTGCATTCAAGGACTAGTTGTGTGGGGGAAAAAATACTTAGAATCAAAAATCATTGCATTCAATAAAACATTCATTCTTCTTGGATTGAACAGGTACATAACCTCGAACCACATCACTGTTAGATTACACAATGTTTGTGTACACGGCCCAAAGCAGGTAAAGTTTGCTGGTGCACACAGTATCGATCTGCCGTCTGAAGTGAAGTTCAAGGAGAAGCAGAAAATTTTGACTCCCCACGGGGACATAAGAAAGAGCTCATCTCAGCACCAAAGAGAAGGAGGGCTGTCATGTTCCGTGTGATGAGCTGAAAGACTGGAGCCGGCCTGGAGCAGCAGGGTATTCCTTCCCCCCATAAACAAACCTCCAAAAACAAACAGTTCCACCCCACAGAGAAGGAGACGGGACAGGGAGACAAGAGGGAAGGGCAGACAGGTGTCAGGGAAGAATGACGTCTGTGACAGAGGGCACCCAGAGAGAAGCTAGTTGAGATGAGAGGGAGAGCTGAAGACGGGTGCTTTGATGAAAGCATCTTCAGAGTCGGCTGTTGGTCATCTCCCTCTCTTCTGGCCTATTTGGTTCGGATTCTAGTCTAGGACTTCATATTTTGATCACGATGATATCTCATGAATTATGTACTGTCTACCATTAGCATTAGCTAAAGCCACAGCAGTATCAATGATACTATTGTTTCAAGGGGGGGCGCAAGGCCTGAGACACATTATCTTTGAAAACCCCTCTAGAAAGAAAGAAGATGTCTGGAATGCAGCTGACAAAAGCACTCAGTCGTCCTGAAATCTGATGAGTCTGACAGGATGTGAGCCCATCTGATCCATTGCCGTCTGAATATTCCCTTACAGGGGGAGAGATAGGAGGACAGGCTGCTCCTCGCTGTGCTTTTAGCACAGGTGTGATGAAAGTCGGAGCCGCCGCAGCTCGGCCCGCCTCTCAGATTACCTCGAACACGTCTGGTGATGGACGCTGCCAGTTGGCAGGCAAAACGCTGAGAAGTGATGCCCATTGTGCCCTCCCCATCTGCCTGCTGCGTGGCAACGGCATATCAGGTGATCCCAGGGGATGATGCTTAATATCATATTAAATGTCTCGGCTATGGGTTACAGATGTAAGTCTTACCCAGATAAAAGATGAATCTTACGGAACAAGGGAAAATGGGCTGGTGTTGCGAGGTCAGGGCTGTCAGTTTGACTCTGAGACAAATGGTAATAAAGAGAAATAAAGAGATCAGCTATCAAATATCTTTTGTTTGTCATAAGAGCTTTGTTTGCCATCCACTACCATGGTACATCCTGTATTCAATGCATCAGACATGACATACCTTTTTTAGACAGTGCCTGGAGAAATATGTGTTACTAATCATGACTAACATCTCACTGGATATCTTATTACAGATCTTTATAGACCACTGGCTCTGATTCAATTTCATAAGTATAGTACAGTATGTTGCAGACAGGCCTATTCTGGGCAGAGGCACTGAATCTGCCAGTGTGCAGCGGAATGCCAACTGTAAATAGTAACAGAATACAACTCATGTCAGAGGTTATAAAGCAGTTAATCATCGTTTAAAGATGCAAATAATTTGACCTGTGATGGAGAAAATCTATATAAATGGTAGGCTGAAAAAAAAGTTGTTTCAGCATATGAAGGATTCAGATATTGAAAATTAGCCATTTAAATGCTTCTCAGAATGTGGAAGTATACAACTCAGGCAACTCCGAATCGCAAAAACAAAAGACTCATTAGCAGTAATGAGGAATTCTTTACTTAGAGATTGCAGAGACTGAAACAATGCTGTGGTATTAAGGATCTTTACCCACCTCACTGCCCATCTGTGCCCTGTAGACCTGCGCCAATCCTTCTCAGCCCCTTCCAGCACTTCAGTGAATGACAAATGAATGCTGTGTGAGTGTCACTTGACCCTTTTGCCCTCACGGTGACCTCTAGTGCACCCTGGGCAGCCCTCACTCTTTCACATATTTCTACTGCTCAACAAAAATGTCTCTCTCTCTCCCACTCTGTCTCAGCCTATTTCCCTCTGTACTTCTAATTCTCTCTCCCATCACCCTGCTCCTTTGCTTCTCCCTACACTTCTCTCATCCTGTTTCTCTCTCTATTCACATCCTGAGAAGGAACAAGAGAATAGGCCTCTCAACTAGCAGAGAACAGAGGGACGAGTGGCCATTGAGACTGTGAGGGTTTGGGGAAGGGGGCTGCTGTGTTTGCGAAATGCAGAGTGTGAGAGAGTGTGTGGATTCTGAAAGATTCATATGACAAGTGCATGGTGTGGAGCACACTTCAACCTCGTAGATGAACTGAAGGGCTAAACAACCTCTGAAGTCTTTCAAAGGAGAGCTAATATCTGAGAGGCAGCACACTATGTAGAGTGAGAATGAATTCAAGGGAAAGTGGAGTGTTACGCAAACCTTTTTCTCCTCTTAGAAAAGCTAAGTAAATGAGATGAAACGGAGCGGTTGGACTGGAGGCAACAAAGCTACTCCTTATTTGGTTTTACATGCGCTGTAAAACAAACGCTCTGTCAACCATCCCCTAACCACTTACCTTACAACATACCTTCTTTAGGCTAAATGCGTGTGGTGCTGGTATTATTGAAACTGTATGTTCCCTCTCTGTCACTCAAATGTGAGGCCCCTGACAGGCTAAGCCCTTAATGCACCAGATTTGACTGGTTAATCCCCTGAAAAACCATCCTTTTTGTTTCTCAGGCAGAAAGGTCGCACAGCAAGGCCTGGGTTCCTTCAGCCTATCCCGCCCGTCTTAACCCCCAACCTAAACACGCTCTAGCCCTCATCATTGGCCTCCCGCACCCCTCCTCACCTGTCTACCCACCCGCATGCATAAGCTACAAAGCTGAAGGTGTCAAGCCTACCTGTCTCAACAGCACCCCCCTTGCCTGACCTGCGGATAGCCCTCGGGGACATTAATTATAGAATAGTCTGACTTGTTGAGAGGAAAGAGACAGACAGAGACACACAGAGAGAGAGAGAGGGAGAGAGAGAGAGAGAGAGAGAGAGAGAGAGAGAGAGAGAGAGAGAGAGAGGAGCAGTAAAGGATAAGATAAATGCAGAGATGTTGTTACAGTGGCTGTCACCTCCTAATCATGTCATCCTGCTGTACAGAGGTGATGCTGAGGCTTTACTCGATCAGGTTTCCCATTCATCACCAGGAGGTTGGGGGTGGGGGGGTGGCGGTGTAAGGCAGAGTGTTAACTCTCATTTTTCCACAGGGTTCAAACTTTAAACTGCTCATCCCCTTGTCAAGTCCTAATCCCTAACTCAATTGGCCCCAGACACCGTAGAAACCAACTGAAAGCACATTAAGAGCCTAATGAAAAGACAATTAACATCACCATTAACACTTACATAAAAGTCTGTTCTCTCCCTCTGATTATGGAACTCAGACAATCATCTACGATTTGAAATATTCGGTGGCTAATCATTTAAGGTGACAACAATAAATGACAATATGTACGCGCAATGGATCTGGTTGTTCGAACAAAGCGAAGACAAAATATTTCATGGGGTTTGTCCAGCAGCTTGTGTTTCTGTTCAAGTACCACTTAAAACAGACAAGCAACAAAAAACTACTGCGTTCATTTCTAATGTTCAATGCTATGCTTGCGGGCAAAAATATAGATCTATGATAATATGTCACCGCTGTATGTGTTTTAAAGATACCGTGTGGACAGCGCTGTCTACTCGGCAGGCATGGATAGACATCGAACTGCCACCGTGTGATCAGAGCAATCTGTCCAAACAAATGGAGGCTTCTTCTTTTGAACATTACCGTGTTAGATTAGACGACTCCCGGTCATTTGATTCCCTATTGTCTCGACAGCTCCTGTTTCTAATGGACCGAGTGGGATTTCACAAAACGCAAAATAGGGAGAGGTCAATGTATTTGAAGGTTACCCCTGTCGGGGAATCAAAATAAATAACATTCAGGTGTGCTATTCTCTGTCAGGCGAGTGTCTTAATGATGCCAAGTTAACACATACTAAATAACAGTGTCTCCCTACGCACTGACAGCCTCAGAAATAATTGACCAGCGTGCTCCAAACTGAGACGCAGTAGGCAGAGAATTCAATCTTGCAGCTGACAGAACCCATTGAGCATGTCACTAGATTTTGCATTATACACAAAGCAATGTCAGGTCAGGGATGCGGCCTCCTGCTAGTTATTTGCGATTGCATCTCTGAGGGTAAATTACCTGGCTCTCCATAATATGGTCTAGTTAACTAATTTCCTGACAGCACACTGTCTCATAAGAAAAGTCTCAGATTTACTGCCTGTCAAAAACATGATGGACTGTTTTTTTTTCCCCTCTCTTCTTTTCTCCAAATGCTGGCAGCCTCTCAACTAAGAGCTCATATCCAATATCCTCTCTCAGTGTGCTGAGGACATCTCTAATTCTAGACAAAGACATACAGCTGAAAATGAACAAAAAGAAACATAACCTTATTATGTTTGAAGGCTACCAGCAGTGTGTCATTTCATCCACGAGTTCCCATGCAAGAATTACTGCAGGGGGGTTGTAAAGCAATGTAACATAGTTCTAAGCCTCTCAGTAAGAAAACAAGGAAATCCATTATCCATTATCCTGACGAGCTCTACACATTGACAAGTACACACATACAGTATATGGTGTCCTGTCATTTTGTTGTTATACACGTGTAAATCATTTACTTTCTGACAGAAAAGAAGCTCTGACAACAAAACCTCAACCTCACCAACGGGGTCACGGGGAAACCAAATCCCTCCGCAGACAAAGCCTAGTTTTACCTGCCAGAGCACGACCTGCCACTGATAGCGACACAGATGACAATAGCACATTGGTGGTGTGAAGACTGCCTTTAAGCTATACCGTGTAGGAGGAACAATACAGACTCGCATGAATACCCCCCCCACCACAGAGCTCGACAGTGCCTGTTTTAAAGTTCACAATGCCGCGCCAAGGACTGCCTATCCTTTCTTTTCTCTCTCTCTCTTTTTGTATGTGTTCCCATTCAGCCGGACGGCGTGGCCTATCGTCGTCTCGACAATGACAGTAGGTGGAAACGCTAGCTTTCATTACACAAAGTATAAATAGTGTAATCTATCAGCCCTGCCAATCAGGATGATTGATTATGGGCTGCCAGGGAGGAGAGTGACACATTAGAAAAGTTTGGTTAACAATGCCTGTAGCTGGTGCGGGGCTGCTGCCACCCAGCCCAGTGATTAATGTGTTGTCAGCCTGTAATCCCACACCCACGCTTAATGAGGCAAGAATTTATCATCTCGGCGGAGTGGCAGATGTCAGGGGGAAAGGAATCCAAGTGGCTGGAAACAATATACTTTTTCTAGCCAGCGTTTGACATGTCTGACAAGCTCTAAAAACCACAAAGAGGGCCTGTGTAAGCACAAACTTCAATGGAGGGACTTTCAGTTCTGGCATCGTCCTCTCTCGCGCGCTCCTGAAAGTCAACAACTGCTGCCGAAAGAAGACTCTATCTCAGATTTATGCTGTCCTGGGGAACAGACCCGACTGGTATAATGGATTAAAGCTCTAACGATCCAACACACTGAAAGAGGAAAAGTCCAAAGACAGCATGTTTGTGTACACTCAGGAAAAAAATAGATGGACAAGCTCACACAAATCATGAAATAAAAATTTAACTTCCATGTCAACGGTGAAAAGTAAACAAAATTGTGAGGAGTTTATAGACTGTCACCACCTCATCTAGCAGGGATTATGAGCTCTAATATTCATTAACTTCATTAATAGCATATAACCATCTGCATGTCGTAAATAACAACAACACTATTTGCATCATCTGATAAAAATCTGAATGTGGATTAAAGTGAGGCTGCCTAGATGGAGTGCACATGACAATCAACTTCAAAGTAAACCATAATGTGAGCGCTGAAATGGTGATTAATGTGCACTGTCAACGTCAACTAAAAGAGATAGGCAGAGAAATAACTGATCTCTTTGTGAGATCTAAAGTTTGGCGTAGTTCCCCGGAAACACCCAGTGGGGTAGAGGGTGAGAAAGAGAGATAGATTTCTTCAGAACACAGAAAACACAAGGCCAGCTGTCTCTCATTAGGCTAGCAGCATCTTCCTGTCACCAAAGAGACCAACAGGGAGGATCAGCTGTGATTGGACTGATAGGCCAACGCACTGGGACTCTGTACTCTGTAATAGCTAAAAGCACCATTTGATAAGTACTGTAATTGAAGTGAAGGGATTCCTTAGTGGTTATAATATTGTAGCTGGGTCTGTGTGGAACTGGTGTGGTTTTGCAGCCGTATGGCAGTGAGAGGGGGGCTCAGTTTTATAGAGAAAGAGATAAATTGTGAAACGCAGGGTTATTATGCAGAATCTACCTTACATATGTCAAAGTAATTGCTGTTGTTTAATGACACTTTGGCTTGAAGATGGAAGCGTCCTATTTCCAGGCAGTTTCCTGTATCTAAAAGGGACTTTTAAAAGCAACATTACACTGAAAAAAGTGGAAATTCCCAAAGGCTTATAACGGATCTAGCACATTTCTGGAACAATTTCCATCATACAAAAAGTAAAGGCTTTGTTACATGCCAAACCCATGCACTCAATATTATTACAATAATAAAAAGTCCACAAATACTTACATTTAACAGATAATAACAAAAAATGATGAAGACTTATGTACGCGATCGACTGATTTGTCAAAGTTTATGAAAACTTTATATCAAAAAGGGAGAGGGAGACATCTCATTATTGCTGACCAGCCTTGGCCTGCTTTCTGACAAGCCTCAAACTGCACCACTAAACACAAGAGACGTCGAGACAACAAATGCTTCACCACAGAGGCGTTCCTTCTATGTTCTGAATGCCAACAGAGAGAGGAAAATCAGTTAATGCAACCGGGCCACTCCAGCGTCTAATAAAAACCCTTACAAAAACACATGTTTGTTTTTATACTGCGTGTTTAGCCAAAAATGAATAATACATCTATCATTTTCTGTTGTGCGAGTGACGTGACACTCAGGTCACGCACCCCGTGTCTCCAGGCTTTGAAAGAGGCTGTAAATCAATCTTGGCGCTATTACTTACAATTAAATGTGCTTTAAAGTTTTACTGTGTGTTTATGATGTGCAGGGCCTAGATGATTTATGTGGACAGTGTGAGTCACTCCCTCTAATTGCTGTTGTTTTCCTGGCTTATAACCTCTGATTGACCTCTCGGCTCCAGCTGCCAGAGCGCTCAGAACTGGGCCTGTCACACTGGCCCAAACACCGGACCAGCTGATATCTCACTAGTCAAAAACCAGATACACATATACACACAAATACACACGTGGATGCATACACCACGCACAGATATAGATATACAAACACACACACACCTGAGAGAATGAACATGTGGCTCACTGGAACTATCTGGCACGAGGTACACAGCATCTTTTAACTATCATAGATACTAAACATGTCAAAACAATTTTAAACAGCTGTTTTTACGTACAGGATAAGTTGTCTTTAAAAGACAGAGAACAGCAGTGTCTCGAATGATGCAATTAACTGATAACCAGACATTATGCAAGGTGGGGGAAAAGGACATATTTGAAAGTAAGCAGATCACAATCTGTCAGCGTGTGTATTTGCCTGAACATAAAGCAGACAGGAGCCCACTATGGTTACATTTGCCCGCAACTACTACTCAATCTGTAATGCTGTCCTTACTCGACCCATATATACTGACGCAGGAATTTGTCATGAAAGAAAGAAGACATATCAAGACATATATAATAGCGGGTGGAAATACAGAATCTAGCAGACAGTGAGGAGTGGTAATAAACTTGCTTCCACAGCAATCTGTTGGGTTATATTTCCTCCCCCTGTTGAGAGCCATATTCTTTGAGTTTTCTCTGAGGACACATTTGTTCAGTAAAATGATTCAGCAAACCCACTGAAGGCACATTCACAAAGCGCTATATTGCATGCTGTTTGTTATGTTTGAGAGCTTCGGGGAACTCATAACTCTCAAGCACAGAGATGAACGTGGCAACATACTTTACAGGGTGCACTTGAGAGATTTGAACAGGAAGCAAAACAACCAACCTATAGCAAATCCTGCCTCTTTTTCCAGAGTTGCGTTGCAAAAAAAAAGCCACAATCATGCATCACATAATGCACAATCATGGGTCTAAAACCATGCAGTCTATCTTAGATTTGGACTGCTCCCTTCAGTGCAAACTTAAAATGAACTGCTGTCTGCTGCCGAGTAAAACAGGTTAGTGTCTGGGGAGGAAAAAACAGAACTGAAAAGATCCACTTGAGGACTTTCCTGGCTCTGTCACTGTCAATTCCCTTGAAGAACCGTTACCCTGCGAGCAGAGACTCATGGGACCTAGGAGCTGGCTCGAGCCACCCTGCAATGCAGTCTGCTTTGCATTATACGCAGAAGGATGTGGGAGAAAAACTTGTGTCCATGCTAGAAAATCAAGTCAAATACTTCGTCCAGGCAAAATCTAAGTGACATCCGAGGAACAGTTATACCCGCTGACGTAGCTACCAAGCTGTGCTTAGTGAGGGGGACCATGCAGTTACTTCATCCACTGTGAAACACTCTTAAACATGTGGCAAGGGAGTAAATGTTATTCTACTAGTTAAATTTGCTATGCACTTTTTTTAGCGGTGCTTGGGATCTGAAAACAGAATGTGCTGTCACAGTGTTTTGATAGACATGGTCAGTTTAACCCAAGGGTTCGGCAACATAATGTGGGCTCCGTGGCAGAGTGGAGGGAGGTGGGGGAGCCGAGCCAAAGTGTACCACATGTATTTTCCGAAAGCAGCCCAACGCAGTCCAAATGGCTCTACGTGGTTTAACGCCATTTCATTCCATGACCTCTAAGTCCTCAAAGAGAATTATCACATTATAGCATTCCAACACGCCCAATTTCCCAAAATACAGCTCAAGGCTTTTCCACTCTGACTCTGCTTAGTGTTGCGGTTTTAGGAAAACACTTCAATAGTCTCCACTGAGTTTTCTTGTTTACTTCAGGTATTTATTCATTTTTTTCCTCCCTCTCTCTCTCTCCCTCTCTCTCTCTTGCCTTTGTCTGTCTCTGTTTCTGTCCCACTACTTGTCCATTCCACTCAGAAATCCAATATAACAAAAACTCAAAGCAGAAAATTACCCCCCTCACTGTTTGAAGCAAACACCAAAACATACAGACAAGTCAGAGACAGCTCATTGTCACCCACTTATGGTGTCATGCCCACTAGTGCATGAAAAGACACAGAATCAATTAAACAAGCGACAAAATTATCCTCAGTGAGACATCTTGTCTACATGTATGAACATGGCTATTTGCCTCCTGCAGAATTACTTTGCTGCCAAAGTTTGACTCTGTGAGACGAAGGTATAGATCTCCTTAAAGATTACGACTTGATTGTTCTGTACTTGCAAATATCTTCACAGGCCTTTGTGCATGTGTATGCATATGTGTGTGTGTGTCTGTGTGTGTGTGTGTGTGTGTGTCCTCTATATATACTGTATATATGTACAGTTTTTTTGTGTTTTCTTTTTTTTCTGAAAACAACCAGCCATTCGAGACTCTGGTTGTGATTTAGGCGACATGGAAAATGTTGAGAATGTATGAAAAGTTATGCTATTCATATTGCACTAAAGACCATAACTGCTTTATCAGAACCATGTGGCGTCCCACAGTGCCATGCCATAATGGCATGATTGAAAAGGAGTTTCAACTGTGGTCACACTCCATTCTGATATGACTCAAGAGAGGTCTCCAAAGTTCAGCACTGTCTCTTTCAGAGCAAGCCCATTAACTATTCCAATACATCATGCAATGGGAATGATCTGATAGAGAAGGGGATCTTTTTCAGATTTAGTCATGAGAGGGCATGTATCACACTAACCCTCTGCTGCAGTTGCCTCTATGACCATAGTTGCAATGTATCCACTGTAGAAAAGAAATCTGTCACATAAAAATGGCTAATATCTCGGCGCAAAAGAATACGGTTCCTTTCACAGAGCTGAGAACTTTAAAATGAGCTTCAAAAAGTCAAATAATTTTACAAATAAACCACTAAATCCCTTCCATGATCCTATTTTTTTTCCCCCTCCAATACTAGTGCTAATTGAGACTCAAAGGATAGTGCGAGAGACAGCGAGACAGCTAATTACAATCCCTTGTAATGAAGCAAATGCCAGATACCATGAGCCACTGTTATGAGCAACACCCTGCTGTACCAGACATAAAAGCAAACACAAATATCTAATTATGCCATCATCTCTCCCTACTTTCCTGTTTTGTCGCAGACATCCGTTAATTGGTGACCCGCACTATTGGTCAGCCTACAATCACTCTGATGATGCAGCCAATTAGAGGCAGGAGGTACACATGGCTCACCAAGCCTGTTATAGTTGACCCATCATGTCTCATCTAACTCAAAACAAATGTTATGGAAATGCTGCCGTGACATCCCAGGGCCCAGACACAGGACATGTCCAGTCACAATTTCTGTCTTCAAACTGGAGACCCAGTCAAATGCTGCTAATAAGGAACAGTGAGTGGGACAGTCGAAAAATATGTTCTAGCGCAAAGATACTGAGTGTAATGGGAGGAAGAAGCAATTTCATCAAAGCTGCAACCTTTTACTTTGCATAGGGAATAAATAATCATATACAGTAGGTTCAAAAACACAAGCACACAAAAACACACACATCATGTCAGCTAGAATCAGTGATTATCTCTCCTTTCATCTAAGGCTGTGGCGACAAAGGCAAACATTTCTTTTTCACTGACAAGTTATGTAAATAAAATCTTATAAAGTGACTTTATCCTGCCAAAAAGCATTGTAAAGGTCCTCAGTTTCTTTTCATATAAAGTGGATGAACAGTGTTTTCATTCCACTTTCCTCCATCTACCAAACATGCCAGACTGAGGTTAAATTATTTCAATGTTTTGCTTTCTCGCTTGCCACTTGCATGAAGAATCAAGAACAAAGCGTAGCGTGAACTGACACTAAAAGAGCACACTATCTTAGCTGATTGTCTGAAACAATAAATATTTTGTTTTCCTCGTGCACTTTTAAACCCTGCACCGACTCACATGCTTCTGATTTGTCATTGGATGGCTTTGTTCTTGCTACTCCGGATCCATTTTTACCTCCCAGGCTCACCGTCAGAGCCCCGGAGACCTTGAAACGACAAAGCTTAGCTGATCCGAACAGTAAATATTTCATGACCTTACAATTACATGAAATCAAATCTTAGCAAAAGCTGTTCATGTATATTGCATTATCGGAGGGGTAGAAGACGGCGAGGGAAGAGGCTGAAAAGGGTTGAGCCGGGTACATCTATGAACCGCCCAAACTCTAATTAGTCTGTGTGGCCCTAAACAAGAGAGGGAGGAATAAGTGCATGGGCTGGGGATAATTAAGCGATTGTGACCGGCGTGTACGTGAGCTGTCACTCCGATCGCCAGCCATGTCACACTTGGCAACACAACTGCGACTGGACAGCCGCCCGTCGTCTTTGATCTGGGCTCATGCATACGGAATGAGGTCAGGCCGTGGTCACACACATCTACGCAGACACATACACACACACACACACACACACACACACGAACACACACACTTTCAGCAATATTAAAGAGTGACTACCCTCAGAGGGGAAAGAGGGCTTGGTGAGGCCTCTTTTCAAAGGGCCACAGGACCAGGACCTCTGTAATGGGAGACTGACACTCAAGCATGCACGAGAAGAAAAGGGGGATAAAAGGGAAAAAAGGAGATGGGAAGAGGGAATGAATGTGACAAATCCACCCAAGAGCGTGTTCCATGGACTTCAGAGGGAGGACTATGTTAAACAACTTTAAAAAAAAAAAAAAAAAAAAAAAAGCTTAGCCTAACTTACAGTTTCAGACTTGGGTTTGACCACTTTCATGAACGCTCCTCTTGCCGTCGCCTCCATCACTTCTCTCTTGGTCACTTTCCGGGTGTCCAGAAACTTCAGCTGAGGCAACTTGTGGAGAACAAAGAACCTGAGAGAAAAGAGAAGACAAATGCAGCTTAAGATGTGTTATACTGTTGCCTTTAAAAAGTCTCCTTGCAGGCCTCCTCCTTGCAAATAATTAAATAAATACAAAATCTAAGCAGCTATTTGTGTAAAGCGTGATATACTAATCAAAATGACATGAATTCTAATATGTAAAATGCACGCATCGACAAAACTTGAAAAGGGGCCTCGTTTACTCCGATTTAATGGTGATGCAGATTTAATGGCGATGATATCTCCTTGTATGTAATAACCTTCAAAGCTGATAAGAATAAGGACGACATATAAATAGCACGAAAGGAGATACAACCCGTCTGCCAGAGCTGTCATTCCGGCAGCATCACAGATATCTCTCTAAGCTTTCAGACACACTCTGTCTTTCATTGGGAGGGAGAGAAACGTCAAGAGATAATGGTTGGAATACATAGATGACAACAGATCCTTTCACAGGCAGGCAGGGATAGAGGAACCAGTATGTCAGGGCCGAGCTGGCAGCCAAAAAGGACACGCAGGCAGCACCTAAGTGGAGGGTGAGAAAGGACGTGGATATGGGCACAGACAAGACCTGTGTGCGCAGGGAGCCGTGACAAATTGATGATGGCGATGGTGATGAGGGGAGATGGCAAAACCGGTGTCAAGTTTTCAACACCTGAGGATTATAAGGAGGGGATGCAGGGAATTGCGTTTGGACTGACATGGAACTGAAAATATCTCACTACAAAATGAAAAAACAAACAAATAAATCTTCAGATATTATTTCACAGAAACATAAAATAGAGGCGTTAATGGTAGAAAACAGGGGATAAAAACAATAAATATATTACACGACCCTTACTGACGTCTTAAAGCAACATTATTACAGGGTAAAGTGACCTGCTCCTAACCCTAATAAGAACTCCTTTTTCTGATGAGAGCTCCAGCACTCAAATCCACAAGGACCCGTTCCCTTCCCGCGTCTCTCTCCCTGTAAAGGACTATGTTCGGGGCATTTCTATGATGAAATGTGAAGATGCCCTTGGGAGACATGCAGAGAGGTTATTCTCCATAGGTAACCTACCATCACAGGGTCAGAGCGGATGACAAGGCTCTGTCAGCCAGTGGGGATATTAATGATTCAACCCAACCACAGAGGGAGGAGAGTAGAGGGCCAGGGAAGACGGGGGAGGGGGAAACAAGTGGAAAAATGTCATATACTTTATTGCGACAACACCAAAGATGTGGCGACAACAGTAGGAACTGTGTGTACTTGAAAATGATTATTTTGGTGCAATCACTAAAAAAAAGAGTTGTACAAATTACTTTTTAACCAAGATGAAAAACTAAATCATGTAAATTAAAAAAATTTAAAAAAATCATCCCATTTTACTTACTATTACACACCATGTTAGATAGCCTAAACAAATCTTAACAATGACTATTTATACCATGGAGCAGTGGGTCCTATTTATTCTGCAGCTGCACTTGTGGCATTTGAACAGAAAGGTTGAGTGAACACAAAGTGCAGCTGATGGTTGAGGCACCTCAGGCAAAACTGTCCATCCATGGAGCTCTTTGATCAGCCCACGACAGGCGATAGGACGAACTGATAACTTCTCGCAAGATAAGGTGTAAACATGTCACGTAACAATATGCTTTAAGCAGGTCACTCTTACCTCGCATATGTTGCAGAGACAGAGACATATGCGAAAAGTTTGAGTTACTTCCCTTGTCACAATATTTCTGGATTTCTCAGACAGACAGCGCGTGAGGAGACAGTGCGGCCTGAGCACAAAGCTGCATAATCAGTAGCCATGGTGGATGTCTGCTATTACGGCTTGAACCCCTTTGTTATTGTAGTACCTCAAATGGCCACTGAGGACATGCAGGGTTGGCTAACATCAGGACAACCTCCCCACAGACTTACAGTACTGTGTGTATGCATACTATATTTCCATGTCATTGGACTAATTGGGGCACCGATGCAACGCACCAGTGTACGCATTTCACTTGAGAGACCAAGAGCACCCGAGGCATGGGGCTGGGTATTTATTGCCCAAGGCCAGTGCTGTCACGACCTGCACACTGCCTAACCTTGTCAGACATGAAATCTGCATCACGCTCAAATTGATGTTTTACTATGTGACACATTATGAATATTACATTACAGGGCCATAGACATTGTCAGTCAAAACAGAACAGCTTTCCTCACCAGTAAGATAAGCATGTGAGGGGAGTTGAGAGAGGGAGCATGGGAGGGGGAGTGGGAGTGGGAGTGAGACAGAGAGAGAGAGAGAGAGAGAGAGAGAGAGAGAGAGAGAGAGAGGGAGAGGGAGACAGAGAGAGAGAGAGAGAGAGACAGACAGAGAGAGAGAAGAAAGACTGTTCAAGAAAGGCTTGGGTGGTAAATGATTAATAGGCAACACAGAGTCAGAAACAAGCACTTAGGGCTAAAACAGACAAAAGAGAGTATGCTTTTCGCCTTTTATCGCATTTCATGTAAAGGACCCTGACAAATGGTGGTCATATTGCATGGCTTGAGGCCTAGCTTGATGTTTAATGCATCATCTGCTCTGGTAAGGCAGGGTAGTAAACACTCATTTGTGGTGGTGACTAGTCACACATGAAATCCATTTTGCAAACCGGAGTGTAGAGGGGCCAGTTGACAAAGCTTTTAGAGTGATGTGGTTGAATCCACAATCTACTTGTGAAATGGAGGGGGCTGGATGTGGAAAAAAAAGAGCATCTAAAAAGCCATCACTTACAAAAAAGCTATTGCTCTGAAAAAACTCACTATTTAAACTATCTCCGTAAACAGATAAACAGACTAGAATATTAGATTAATACTAGAAACACACCAGAATATTATCTCTCTATCTATCTATCTATCTATCTATCTATCTATCTATCTATCTATCTAACTATCTATCTAAGTATAAACAGAGCAGAATACTAGCATTCCGTATTTACGTGTGACATCATCACTGTACGCCAGCTTAGCAACTGACCTGTATCTCTGGTAGTCGTCCTCGTCCTTATCCAGGCTGACCAGCTGGTTGGGGCAGGCCTCATTTCCCAGCAGACTTAGGTACTCCAGTGCCGGGGTCACATCAGCCAAATGTTCCAGCAGGGCCTCGATATCAGTCAGGTGTCAAAGGGCGGATGTCAAGGACCTAGTGCTGTTAATTACATTAGCATTTACTACCCCCACACCCCCCCCGGCCCGCCCGCACTAAAACATGTCACTGTCAAATTTACCGAGGCGCTCAAAGGGGCTAGTCACTGGCTTTGTGAGAGTGGGCAGACAGAGGGGCAATTTAAGGTGCAGGGTTTGGCATATAGTAGTGACACAATTTGGCTGTTGCTCTCTCTCTCTTTCTCTCGTTCTCTTTCATTTCCTAGGTGGCCGGGTGCAGAACAGTGACAAAATGATGGATGCCCTGTGGTTCAAACAGTCCGTGCTTCCCAGAGCCGTGCTGTGGAAAACTTTTGCGAAACGTGGAAAAAACAAACAGCCCCTAAGCAGGCACATTCATCACTAATACATTCACTTCTTTGGAAAATTGAGCCCCAAAGTGTCAAAATACAACTGCACTAATGCAGTACTCGAGCTTTAAAATGGCACTGTGCCACGACAGGATGTACATAATTGGCCTATTAGCATGTGCCGACCACTTCACAACCAAACTCAGCACAGAGTCCCAGACGCACACTTCAAGGAGCCCCAGTTTTAATGTTGACTCTGGAAGTGTGTGTGTGTGTGTGTGTTAGTGTGTGTGTATGTGCGTGTGTGAGAGAGAAAGAGAGAGAGGGAGAGAGAGAAAAACAGAGATAGATAGATAGAGAGAGAGAGAGAGAGAGAGAGAGAGAGAGAGAGAGAGAGAGAGAAAGAGAGAGAGAGAGCATCATTACCCTCTAGGATCTACACAACCAGAGGAAAACAGGGCACATTGCTAAACCTGTTCTGAAGCTAAGGGAGGAAGTTCACACATTTTTGACTGATCATAAACAGCCGTGCAATGTGTCTATGTCTTGAATTTAGGGTGGCTGTGTAGAGTTCTGGTTTAACAGGTTTTGCTTTAGGTGGTAAGTAGGACACACTGAGCCACTGTAACCCATGAGTCAAAATGTGAGAATCGTTCTAGCATCTTTAATAATACAAATAAATACATTAATGCATTTTATTTCAATTAAATAAAGCGGGGTAATAAGGAATTATATATCTGATGCATAATGTGAAAAATCTTGAATGAGTAGTTTTTTTAATATAATTTAATATAATTGATTTTCCAGGACAGCAGGACATACTGTGCGCTGGATTATTCTCTCGTTCTTGGGATGTAGTTTATATCAAACACCTTTTATTCCCTCTCAACATGAAAACACCTTTATTATGTTGACTCTCAAGTCTGACTCCACTAGAGGTCCCTGTGGTTCAAAAACTAGTCCTCTGGTGGAGCTCTGTGACAACAAGTCCTCTTTTGTAACACATTATGTTCACTGCAAAGACATGACGTTAAAAACCGGTTCTTCCAGACAATAACAGATATGAGGACAGAAATACACATGCAAAATAAAGAGCTAATTCTAATAGCTCTGGGCATAATCTCTGTGTACACTGTGAGACGGCGAACCAGAATGAGACGGCAGAGAGAAGGAGCGAGTGCTTTGTTTGAAAGGATATTTGGTTCTTATTGAGTGTCAGGGTGTGGAGGTTGGGTAACCTGGGCAACCGGAGGTCATTTCCGAGCAGATTGTTGTCGACGACCAGCTCTTCCAGCCCAGTGAACACTTTGAGGCCCGCCAGTGACCTGCAATGATAAGGCAACAGGAAAAATGATATGGCCCTAAATCTGGTGAGCCATTATTGTGCAGAAATAAATATTTCAGCCTCTCTCTTTCATACGCTGGGAGAGTGTGGGTCTGGGCCTGTCAGGGAAGTGAATGACAAGAATTAGTGGTGCTGAGCTCCCCTGGCATGGCGAGGCATCCTTCAGCGGCTGGCAGGATGAGGGATGGGGGTCACTTGTGAGTAGCCAGGATTCAAAACAAAAGGCTTCAGAAATGCGGCGGGCAGGATGAATTTGTCAATGTCTTGTGCCTTGAGGCGCCCAGTTTCGCCTGACCCTAACCCTCCATTCCCAAGACAAATCACTCTGTCACAGTTCACCTTCACTCCCCAGACACAAATTTAACTTGTCATCCATCATTTTCACAGTGGAACCGGAATACACTCGCAATCACAGATGGAATGGAAGGGAAACTTTTTTGCAACTGCTCCGCCATGGGGGTTAGCTTCAGATTTTAACATCAAAGGACTTGTTTTTTTTTGTTTTTTTTAAAGGAGGAATTCTGTCTTTCCGATGGTTTTTATGACGCATTGCAAAGAGAGGTGAGAGGTCATCTTTCCCCCTCTCTCTCGCTTTCTCTCTCTCACACACACACAAACACATGCACACACAAAAAACACACATTCACACAGGCATAAAAATGATGGAGGGTGGTGTTAGGAGTAATGTTAGGGCCCTGCAAAGTTCAAGTCGTGGAAGGTGCACAAAGGCAATGTGTGTGTTGTCTAATCCTTCACACTGTCAGCATGCCATGTTAAAGTGTCCTGGGTGACTTCATTGACATTTAAATCTGCCAGGACCTGGCTCAGACTGCATCCTTCTCAAGAACTGTTTCTCACAGTTCACACAACAGGTTGTAAAGAAAAATATTCTAAATGACTTACCTGAGTACATAATAATTAAATAGATAAGATAATGCAAACATACTATTTTTAATTATCAACTATAATTGACTATACTAGTTCTTTGTTTTTTTATTATTATTACCAATATCAACTCAGAGTAGTTCCAGTTTCAATTAAAAAATTACAGAAGTTTGTAGTTTTTAAAACAGACAGACAACCTTGACATTATGGCTATGAATTCCAGTAAACAATGTCATATTGCTGCATGACAATCTCAAGGTTCAGCAAGGTCTAAAAAAGCAGCAGTGTGTGAACTAATACTACTCCCCAGCTCTGGTTAGTGTCAATGCCATAATACACACCGCCGGGGAGGTAGGCTATGTAAATATAACACCCTTATCATGACAATCTGCAAATGGATGGCAAGGAGCAGTAAACAGCGTAGGGGGGAAAACATAATGTACAGTCACATTCATCATGGAAAAGAAAGGACATCATGACAAAGCAAGCAAGAAGAAAGAAAACAAAATGGAAGAAGAGGGGGACAGTCACACTGACTATTATATTATATTAGAATATAATGTGGGGTATGACAATAGGCCCAGAGAGACCTTGACTTGGGCCAACTGATTGGTCAGTCAGTATCCCAATTGGGCAAGTGCCCCAAAAAAATCTTCTGGTATTGGTATTTTTCACCAAGGGATAAGCCTGTTATTGTTGCCTCTCTGCTCTGCCATTGGCCTACTCTCCTCTCTGTTGTGCTTTTTCTGACCAATCCGATTGGAAGCCACCTAGACATAGTCATGGATCCGGAAACAGAGAGATGTGTGGAGCGGACATATTGGTGGCTACTTTGAAGTGCAAAGCAAAAACCTAAGATGTCTCTTTCGTTGTGAAAGGTTTCCTTGGGTTGAAAATGACAAATCAACCATGATTTTTGGGTAAGGAGGACTGAGCTGCCTCATTTCTAAAGACATCAACATTATTGCAAGCACACACTCATTCCCACGACAACAGCCGACAGCACCTAGCCGGTATGTTGGCAAAGCCGCTAGCTGACAACCCCTTATCAGCTCTGATTAATGCATTGGCAAGATGGCTGAATGTGGAGACTTACCAGCTTCATGAATTTCCACTCTGGTTGTTTGTTTTTTGGCTCATCTATTAATATAATGAGTGCAACAAGTGCCAATTTATACTTTGGAATTGTACAGAGTTGTACAAAAATTGTACATTTCAAAACTATTCACAATCAGTTTTATACTTTTTTGTTGGTTGTTTTCGGTTTGTTGTATA
This sequence comes from Centroberyx affinis, assembly GCF_046629955.1. NCBI lineage: Eukaryota > Metazoa > Chordata > Actinopteri > Beryciformes > Berycidae > Centroberyx > Centroberyx affinis. The sequence goes on along the minus strand of NW_027280174.1, from coordinate 255,767 downwards.
TTGTGAACATTTTAAAGTAATAACTACTTAAAATCATGAAAAAGTGCTTATTTTCATTTTTGCTTGCTGGGCCAGTGAAAATTTACTAAGGGAAAGTAGAAGTCTGACCTAGTGGCCCAATTGGGCAAGAGGAAAAATTCTTAATGTTGAACCCTGTGGAAATTCACCAATACATGCAAATAATCTGTGAGGATAATCAGCATACATATGTTGTTAGACACGTGTGTACCGCATAGCAGAAACATTATTTCAAGCTGCAATAGAGGCAGTTAACTAACTATTGCCACCTGTGTGTGTGTGTGTCTGTGTGTGTGTGTGTGTGTGTGTGTGATGGGCTGCAGTCCTGTGGGTTATGTTATTAGCTGCTCGGTTAAAGGGAGCCGCATGGCACAGAGGGGAGCCTTATTAATTGTTGTTTTCATGTCACCACTGCTGTGTGCACTGGCTGATTTAATCAGTTAAATTCACAGCCAGGGGAGAGCCACTGAGTCCCATCCAGCATTAACTACAGTGCAGGGATTGAACTTCTAATAGTCTCCAGCTTTCTGTGCGCTCTCTGCAGATTTCCATAGTTGGTTTCATTACTTTTTATAAGCTTTCTTGTTTTAATGTGGGACTTGGAAAACTAACAAAGTTTAAGCGGTGCAGTAAAAGTACTTTACTTCCAAAAAATGAGCAGCTCTTGCTTTTAACAAAACTAATGAGTGTAATTGACTTGAGTCCCAAAGCTGCAGATATTTGGTAAATGGAAAACACAAAGGCAACACACAAGCTTACAGTAAATATGCATATATGAACCGTTACATACAGATTTCTATACCAAAATTTGGTACTTAATTGTAAGGTATTTTGCAGATTTAAATTGTTGGTTTCTTACTTTTTTGCTACAAACTATGCTGGACTACTTTTCACATTTCTGTGCTCTGAACTTGCTATACTCTGGACTAAATAATAAATGAAATAATAATAAATGGACTAGATAAGTTTGCACTGTTTCTGATCTGTACTCATGTCTGTACATTCTCTGCATATAAATCAGTACATATCTCTGGACACTTTCTTTGTGTATATATACTACCTCTACCCACAAATGTTGTGATTATGATAGTGATAACAGTGATAACAGACAATAATGCATCTCATCTTGCAATGCAAAATCTTGCAAAAATCGTATTTTATATGATGTAATCACATATTGTTTGTATTCATATTTTGATTTCCCTCTCATTTGTTATTTTATGTCATTTTTACACATTTCATATCTTTTGCATATTACGCTAATATAGTACACATATTTCATTCATTTTGTCTTTGTCCTGATAAATTTTACTGCTACCGCTGCTATTTTACACATTGTCTTAATGCTATAATCCATACCTTAACATACAGTAAATATTCCAGTGTATATTTATATAACCCTCTTGCTATATTGACAAATTCTGCTGAGCATGGTATGATTCTTTTTCAATAAGCGAACAGCATGTACAAATGCTGCATAGAAAATAATTTACTCACACATCACATTGTATAATTTAATTCAGCAGAAACATGGATTGAGAAAAGCATGATTCTCTAACTGGTGTCATTTTTTTTAGGTATCAGAACTGGTTTTGGTGTTAAAAAAATTATACTCAGAGTTTTAATATGTAGATCATTACACATTAGTTTAATAGCGTGTATGTGTGTGTCTGTGTATATGCATGTGTGTGTGAGAGAGAGAGAGGGAGAGAGAGAGAGAGAAAGGGGGTAGCTTTAACGAGGTGAAGCAATGAATCCTCTCCTTGTTAAGATAATTATGATCAGCCTCATTGTCAGAGCTAATACTTCACCCGGGCTGTCTTTACGCTATGACTACCACTTAGCCTGTGTTAGCTCACCGTCATACATCATACAGCCATGTGTGCATAAGAGTGTGTGTGTGTGTGTGTGTCCTGGTGTGCTGAAACACCGTAGTGCATGTATTGTACGTGTTCATACCTCTAACATCACTCCACTAAGATCCTATCTACCACATATCTGATTTACATACACTAACATCCAGCAGGAGCAGAGACTAACCACAGGAAGCAGGATAGGATACAGGAAACCAGACAAGGACACTGGAGAGGAGACACTGACCCAGAGAAGAGCAGACATACACTGCTAGATCAATAGACTAATACTAATGCAGACATAGTGATTGATAAACCACTGCTGACAACAGAGGGAAGAAAACTCTCGACCATTATTGGCTAAAATGTCAGTCACTCCTGCCAATGGCGTGCGCTGGTGTCGTGTCAGATATCCTCAGGCAACAAATGAGAAATGGAGGACGGCAACTTCACCTCTTCTACATGTGTTACACAGTCTCCCTTCTTACTTCTACTGCTTGTGAAACTACAGCCTAAATGAGTCAAACTCCAAATTTGACTGGGCTATATCATGCCAGATCTATATTGTAAAATAACCCCAAGACCCCCCTCTGTCACTAAAACATCCAAACACTGGGGTGCAATCCCAGCAGCCAGCACTGCAATACTAACAAAGTTCCTGAGTCTCTTTTACTGATGTGATCAGGGGGAAGTGAGTGATATTAAAACACACACACACACTGAAAAGCAGGAGGTTGCGGGTGCGTTCCACAGTTGATGCTGATGTCCCCTCAAAGGTTGCTGTGGTGCAGAGAAGCGATGCACTCTTATTTCAATAGGAAGGCCAGGGCTGGAGAGTGACAGGCAAATTGACGTCCTGTTCAGAGGGCAACAGATAAATGTTTGATGAATTGGCCAATACTGGGGCCGTGATGGCCTTCATATGTGCATAATGGACTATCCAGAGCACACTTCAGATTGCCTGCCAGGATAAGGCAGTGTAATGAATGGGATAAGGGAGTAGGCCTGGGAAACCCAGTATCTGGACTGGCTTTAATAAACTTAATAAGAAAGCTGAATAGGGAGGGAGGGACGAGGGGGGGGCAGGGTTGGGGGGGGTCTGTCTGTCCATTTGTCTGAAATAGTCAAAAATGAGTTATTGTGATGGATCTTGCCACTCTCTAATCAACTGTCGGTGAGTGTGAAAGGTAAAGAATGGTAACATGTTATGTTATTCAGGTTTGTGACAACAATGGAACCTGATGCAGATTAAAATATAAACAAAGGACAAGGATATACTCCTATTAGTAGACTAAGTCTCCATAATAGAGGTTCAACGTAGCTGTATTTCATCACTCTAACCCACAAAATCACAAATAAACATCAAAAAATACCAAAATACAGCATAAATACACTATCAGGATTAACTCATGGTAAATAAGGAATTATCTGTAAAGCAAATTAATGCCCTGCAACCCCCCCCCAAAACCCCCAACATCCCACCTACCACCTCCACACAGTTCTGATCAGGTCTGTTCCAGAGCTGTTCCCTCCAGCTATAGTCTACGGCCTATACACGTCTGTATACATGTATCTCTGATGGCGATGGTGAATTAGACTGTCATTATCTGCCTCTATCTCCCCCCAGCCCTCTTTCTCTTTCTCTCTCACATGTAGACAGTCACGGCTCAGTGTGGCACTCTCTATGTTGCCAGGCCTCAGGTGGCAGTCATTTAAAGATCACACGTCCAGGACACACATAGCCCTCCCTGAATGCATGTCAATTCACACATGGGAAGAGGATTACACGTCTCCTCCCAGGCAGCTGCAAATTACTATTAATGGCAATGCAAATCATTAGAGTACGTTTGAGGCCGCCGGCAAATCTCTTCTTTATGTGCGTTCACTCTTAATCTGTTTTGAATATTGCGCTATGCTTGCTCCTGATAGCCTATGTGTAAAAGCATCACTAGCTACAAAGACATCAATTGGAGGTGGCATGTCAGATTGAACTTTGCATAGGGTTACATCATTTACAAAAACATCTCTTTTTAGAGAGCATAAACAAATTCAAGCAAGAAGAAATCTGTGAAATACAATTATCAAAGTTCTTAGTTGATATAGAAGTAAAATATTACCGCTTATTACTTAATGATATATGGGCTTATTGTGTGAAAGTGCAGATTAAGTTGTGGAAAACAAGGGCCCTACATCACGGTGTGTCTATCTAACATTTAAAGCTAGCTTCTGTGTGTTTGCATGATAAAACCACTGTGGTTCCTGTAGCGTTTGAGTTATGGACTACCCCCGTGGATATCCCTGCTCTCCCTGCTGAGTGTGTGAGGTTAATATTCTCTCCCAATGTCATTAGCGCTGGCAGAGGGGCTGATAGCTCTGTGAATCAGACAGGGACTGATCCCTTCAACTCACACACACACAATCCCCCCCCCCCACACACACACAAAGAGCCAGGGCCAGACCACATCAAAGCCACTGTACTGAGGTCAGTGTAGCCTGGCCTCATGCCTCCCCTTGCACCTCCATCCCCTGTCTGATTAATGACCCTGGATCAACCCTGGCCCAGGGATAAGGACTTGACAGACACTCCTGTCAGGTCCGACCTCATAAGCCTGGTTTGACCCTGGTCTGGCCCGGGCTAAAGTTAAGCTCCAACAATGACCTGATTGAGAAGTAGAATATGAGAAGAGAGGTGCCTCTTTGGCAGGGAGGACCGAGGGGGACGGAGAAATAACTCAAGAAAGGCAGATGTCTGTTTTAAAGTTTCGTCTACACAATGATGTCTGCTGCATGGCTGGTAAGAATGACAGTTGCTTCCCTTGTGCAACACTAAATGGTATTGAGAGACACCCTGTGAAATAGATCAACATCAGAGAAGGGGGTTGTACTGTATGTGTGGTGAAGCCATGCTCCTTCAGAGATGAAACTTCCCTCCTCACGGTGTCTGGACTGTGCTCACAGTATGGCCATTCTTCTTGTAAATGTTGGTATTGAAAGATTAGTTGTCTATCCACATGACAAACATCCTCCGCTCTCAGTGAGTCGGAGCTGAAAATCAATTCACTGATGGCATCTCAGTCAGCGCGTACATCATTGTGGCACAAACAAGCACACGCAGTCACTTGTGCGCGCTGCACACGCACGCACACGCCCATGTACACACACAACTCTGAATGTATATAATAAAACCACACTGACATTGTCAATCAGCCAGGGTGCATTGCCACTGGTATATTACAATAAGTACGCTCAATATTAAACAATAGATGCTGCGATCTACATGAATGAAATGCATTGAATCCTGAGGAAGAATCCTTCAGCGCTCTGTCCGCCTGAGCACGGCTCTGTCATTACAGTGTTCAGGCTCAGTGCTTGTCAACATTTCCCTGAGAGGGGGAGCCATCCCGCATTACGTTTGAGTGAGTTCAACTGTCAACTGCCAGCCATTTGTATGCCTCAGCATCCACCTAATAGCAAATAATCACTACCCCGCGCCCTCTTCATGGCAAATGATCGATGTTGTCTTGAAGTCTGATGGATGACCCTGCCACAGTGATGTCCAGGCATGCATTAAAAACCACCTCTATGAAATGCCTGTCAGTCTGATATGCACACACAATCACACGCGCGTGCACATGCTCACACACAGGCACACACGCGCCCAGATAAAAGAGAAAATGAACAAAGTGGGAGAGTAAACGATGATTCAATTCTCAGATTTAAAAGAGAATGTTAATTTCTCCATATTAGTGGGAAATGTTATAATGTGACTGGACCTGGGGTGTGATTGGTAGACAGGATTACTAGAGGTAGACGGCTCCAGTACCACCTGGGATGCTTCTTTTCCTCCTCTCGCCCTCCTTGCCTCCCTCCCTCTCTCTCTCTCTCTCTCACACGCAGCTCCCTATTCCCTCTCTGTGTTCAGATTAAAATGCACAGCACCACAATCTTTGATCTCTCACTTGCTGACACAAATCCTTTCAAGCCTCAACATTTTCCTGCAAAGGTAATTAGTGCTAATTAAAAAGTTTCGAAAGCAGTCTACGGCTGCTGTTGATGCTGCCGCCGCCGCTGCCGCTGCTCAGCCGTGCCCTCCGTCAGATTACCCATCTACCCCCTCCCCGGGTCCTGCGGATGTGTGTGTCAGCCGTGTTCCTGCCTCTTTGCTGGAAGGATCCCATTACTAGACAGCACCAGTCAGCCTAGAACTTGTGTAGGAGAAGAGAAGAAATCTGGAAGCCCAGTACGGGGTCTAACTGGTGGTTCTTCCCCCCTGACAAACCTGTGCTCTGCAGGGGGAACATGTAATGACACATGTAACAAATACAAATCCTCTAAATAGAACAGGTGTAGTCTTTAATTGGGATATCCTAGCTTGGGGGGCTTGTAAATTTGGAGTAATTAACTTGATAAGGGATTCAATTTGCTGAAAATATAATTGCAGAGGAATATATCACTTACTATGTGCCTAGCACTGCACAATGAAAACAAACGCAAAGACTTTGAATTGCCGTGGCATAATGAATAAACAAATTCGTAATTAAAGAATTTCCTGTTCAGTGTGATTTGAATAATTTGAGATGAAGATAAAACTTGAGCATCAATGCAAGCCTAACAGTGCTATCATTCATTCACAAGGCCGCCATACTGCTTTCATCAAGCCATTATTATGATATAATTAGCTGTCGTTCCAGCATATCATTAAGTGGCTTGCTGAGTGTCAGGTACAGAGGCGTCTCAGATATGACACACAAAAAGCAATATGGTTCCACAATGTTTCAAAATGATAATTACATAATCTCAGCATGGAGAGCAGGCAGAAAAGTGTTAATTAGACAACTATTCATACCAATTAAATTAGTATCAAACCTCCTATTTCTTTTCCATGTGAATAGGGAGCTTGCTGCCCTCCCATTTACCACATAATACAATTATTTTGCTAATGTAAAGTCATAAAAAATCAAGATAATAACAGAAACCACTACAGAGTGTTTTATACATTTCCAATACAGTGTGCCAAGGTGCTGCTTACTAGAAGCTAGAAGGCAGGTTTGACTCAAAAGAGCTAGTTATAGGTAACGAGTATGTTGAGTTTTTTATATAACAGTGAATGCCAGGAGAATACTTTGACTCTAACAATCCTATTAATAGGCCTGGTGATTGACATGCAGGTGTGCCTACAAGAAAAAAACGAGAGACACCAGAAAGTTATTGATTTGACCTTTGGGACAGTTCTTTCTTTCATCGTTGTTGTTTTTGTCTTGTTTTACAGCACGCAAGAAGATAATAGAACATGTCACCACACAAGGCAGTTTGAAATTGAATGCCATCATTTTAATTTAAATGTTACATTCTCAGTGACATCTCTGTCAATGCATAATTGGCACTGAATCCCAGTTTGGACGTACATATTTATCATTCAGCGTGAGACAGTCAAAGACACAGACAGATACATTTCTTTGATGGCAAAACAGTCAGATATGGGAAAAAATAGAACTGTAAATCAACTGTCGCTCTGTCAGTTAAGCTTTTTGTCACAAGCTTGCATGATTAGAAATGGCAAACAGGATTGGAGGCCGGGATCACTGTCCTTGTACTGGAACTGTATAAATAGGCTTATTCAATCAAAGTAGAGTGAGGAATATGCAATAGAAGGTCTTAGTAGAAAATGATAGTAAATGATGGACACTTGGTTTATTGGGAGAACACCCTTTAGTTTACCACTGAAACTGTGTGAAAGACTCATAATCATATTTATCATACTACAGTAGATGCAAAAGAAATGTACCCCCTCCCCAAGTGCTACTTGTATACAGTACACACTGTATATATTGTAAAAGCAAATGGGATCTTTATTTTGAAGGACATTTATAGTGATTTACATTGCTTCGTTGGCATCTAAAAGCTATGTGGTGAGATCTGGTGATCCGTATGCACACGGCTTTGAAGACTCATCTCAAACACACGAGAACAGAGAGCCTACCTGCACTAACAGTCTCTCTCCATTGAAGATGGCCTTTCTGTCTCTGTAGTTCCCTGACATGACAGCTTAAAGGGAGGTATGTGATAGCCTATCTGCCCGGTGTTAACCACGGGCAACGGTGCAGCTCCTTGAAAAAAAAAAAAAAAGAATGAATCTCTCTCCTTCCCTCTCTCACTTTTCCCCCACTGTCTTCCTCCCCCCGCCTCTCTGTGTGTCTTACCGCTGGCCCATTACCTTTACAGAGTGAGGCTCATTAAAGAAGGCAAGTCGAGTCAAATCTTTCTGTAATTCAACAGAGGTGAATTGCTGTCAACATCATTAACCGTCATTTCCCCAACTCACTTCAGTACTTATGAAGTGTTCTTTATTGTGTAATGATCCAAATCTCTCCTCTAAATCGCCCCTCTTCAAAGGCCCTGGAGGACATACCACCCATGCAGCCGCCTGACATGTCAGAGGGCCAGATTAAATGTGGCTCCATCATTACGGCCCTCTTTGTGCTTAAACAGATCCAGCATTTCATCCTGCGCTTGAACTAGCAGGTACCGTTACCCAGAAGGAACGGAGCGGAAGAAAGATCAGCAGAGCCAAAGAGTTCAATGGAAAGGGAAGGATATTGGTTCTCTAACATAGCTGTCTCATCTCTGCAGAGCCAAATCTTCAACTAATAATGGATCATTTTCCTCTGGTTTTCTGCATCGCAAGACCAAGTCTTAGCCAATTACTTTCTTCCCTCCCTTTTGGTATTTGAATAGTGTTTACTGATAGCTCACTGATCCCATAAGGCACCATTGGTCAGGCTGGCTCCATGGCTAATTATAGTGAGAGTTGGCCTGCTTGTCATGCTAGGAGATGTCCTCTGAGTCCTGTCTTAAGAGAAGCCTCCTTTGTGCTTCCGCCATTGTGTGTCCCCCAGTGCCCAGTATCACGCTATGAGATGTCCTCCAGGCCTTGTGTTGGGGAAAGCCCCTTTTGTGCGGGCGCCATTGTGTGTCCCCAGTGCTGAGCCCCCTGCTAGGTAGGAACACAGAGACAGTGCAGCGGGGGGATGCTTCTCAGGGCCCTAAGACCTACAGTAAATCTTCAAACAATTTAGACAAACAAAAACGGCTGCTGTGCCGGGGAGAGAGGAGACAAGGAAAAGCAGATGAATAAGCAACATCAATTACTGGGGCTTTGACCTGCAAGCCCCCACACCATGGCACACATTTCACACCAAATCGCCCCAGATTGGAGTTGACACTGCTGGAGTGGAAACACTGACCCCTCACAAGGCTAGCGCTTCGAACTTAAGAGCGCAGAGAGGCAGGGGGGAGTGACAAACTACATAGACTAAGGCCAACGTGGAAGGAAAGCAAGGAGGAGGGGTATGAATTAAAAAAAAAAAAAAAAATCACGCATAATAGGTCCTAGTTTGTTTCGGAGTGAGACAAAATGGCTCAATTTGAGCACTTAGGCCATCGGAATTGGCCCGGCTGAGGTACAAGAGGAACATGCGAGGGGACAACCGCATCAGGCCACTGATAAGCAGCCTATAAGAGGAACAAAGCCGGATGTCCAACAGGCTTACCAGTGAACTTGAGTGGGACTGGACTCTCTTTAAAGCTTGTTCTAGCCTCCCAGCTTTACCCCCGAAAAGTGCCGCTTCCCCTGAACCCTTTTCACTCAGGCATATAAACCCTCCCTCTACTTTGTGCAGTTGGACAATGGCAAAATAAACACATGGCTCATACTTGTTCAACACATAGTACATTGCTCTAATCTAAAAAGTTGCTCACACAAAGACCTTTTGAGTAAAAATGTCTGTAAATACTTAAATTGTAAGAAGTGTTATCTCTCACTTTCTACTCTTGTGCACTTTTTTTTTTTCATTACTTTGATTGAAACCGCAAGAAAAAGAGTGTCTCCAAAGGTGAGAAGAGATCACGCAACCCTATCACAGTTAGTCAATACAGCGTTAATTAATCTAATAACAAACTGCTCTGAAAAACATGCCCCGAACTGACAAGAAGACATGCAGTCTAGCAGCAGCATAGCAGCACATTGACACATTTGGGAGCATCAAGCTCTGGATAGAAACAATCCTAACCATCTCCCAATTAGCCAGGGGAAAGCAGAAAATATGTCTTAGGTTCACGGAGCAAGCGTGAAACTTAGTGATATGACATGGCATACAAAAACAGAGCATGTCTTTTTATAGCCACATGAGCAATGAAGACAAATTAGAAGAAAAACAACAAGAAAAAAAAGTACAGTATGCCTCTTTCTAGAAAGACTGTATTATGAGTGTTTTGTATTATTTTCAGTGGCTTTCTATTTGATTGTGAATTCAAGTGACATGGCAAATGTGGCGGACACACTGTAGTAATCATGAATACCCGGAGAGAAACAAAAGCAACAAATTTTAAAGGACCTCACAAGAGAAAACAAAATCTAGGATTTATGGTCAGGATGAATATGGGGTACAGGACATTAATGGCTGCTGAAACCAGTTAAATGATACACACATGCTCCAAGATGCCTCGTTCTGTCCAATTTGTAGTTTATTTGGCGGTCTAAGGTTTGGACCAATATGCATTCTTCTAGTCTGCTCATATAGTACAATACAAACCAATTAAGTAATTTACTTAATACAGACTTGGTAGTCACTAGTGCATTAAAACAGCACCCACTCCAAAGGTTAAAACGTACATGACATTCACACACTCGAAAATTTCAAGTTTAGCAATATGAACATTATGGAGGTCATTAGCAAAGTTAATGATATCCAAAAGCCAATTGTCCCTCCGTGAAACCATGACACATTGACAGGAAAGTTATGAAATCTGTCAGAGAGAGCTATTGCAAAAGAAGAAGATGTATCTCTGTACATTAAAAAGAGAATATCAAATCCCGAGGGTATCACAAAGTATTTAACCGATCTAAAAGCACTGCATGCCTGCCTAATGTGTAGGACTTAAGTGTGAGCACCTTTCTCAAACAATGGAACCCTTCGCATCTGTACATCTTTCCCGCGATCACAGCCATTCAAACAGAACGATAATGGAGCCAGCGCCAGTCAGTCAGTCAGTCAGTCAGTCGCCTTTGCAAATGGAAATCCAGAGAAAGGTGGAGACGGGAATCATTTTATCTAGTTGACACACATTACAACGGAGAATTTCAAAAGAGTAAGATGGAAGCTTTCAGGTCAATTATGGTGTCAGGGCTGTCAGCTTGCAATGAAATATATACCTTTGAAGAACACTTTACTGGAGGGATGAGGTAGAAGCGATCGGAAGACATACTGTTTAACCCAGGGACCATATAAGAATATCACAGATGATGGAGTAAAAAGTGGCGAGATAATGGACCATTTTCACAGAGCACACTTTGTCAAGAAGGACAGACTACATACAATTTCTTAAGTGTGGTATCAAGGAATATTATTTTGGTGATCTAAACTGATTAACGATATCAGTTAGAACAAGGTGCACAGAGTCATTTAAAAAGTACTTTAGGTACTGGGGTCATTTTTGTAGTTTAAGTTACACTAGAATTTTTTTTTTTTTAGGATAGTATTTAGAAAATCATGCTACCAAATCAAACCTGACACCCAAAACCTTTGATTATGCATCAAAATGTTTTAATCTATTTCCATAGATCATAAACACTCTTCACCAGCTAGCACTCCTTGTTAATGCCCAACTCGTCTTATCTGTAAGCCTTTGATTAAATAAGAAAAGCACAGATCCCATTTCAAGCTTATTTACCAATCTCACTAAAAGGATTCCTCAGTAAATAGGGGAAAAGGGTAAAATACAAAGTGACACCAAAAAAACAAAAACAACAAAAAAAACCAAAACCCTTTGCGTTCCCCAAACCCCTTTTTACTTCCATCCTCTAAAATGTAAATGCCCTCGCCCTCTGTTCAAGATATAAAATACTAACCTTGAGACAGTGAGTGACAGAGAGAATTATGGGTTATTGTAGTGTCAGAAAGGGAGACAGCTGTATGATGAGATTCTGTGTCATTTAGACAATCAGAAACTTAAAAGGCAGCGTGACACATTTCTCCCCCTCCATCCGACAGGGCTCCTGACATGGCTGGTGATAATTTCCAGGAGAGAGAAAAGAGAGACAGAAAAGAGTGAGCAGAGAGAGCACAAATGAAAATGGAAGTCACAGAAAGAAAGGTGTGATTTCTCCTCTTCCATATGCAGCGTGGGCCATGTGATAGCCTGTGTGCTGCATTCATTGTGGGAATCAAGACGAAATATCCCCTTACATGTCAACCTGCCAGCCCGATAAGAGGTGTCTGAAGCTCTGAATGAGATTAATACTTCCCAGCTAGAAATGACGCAGAATGTGAAGGGGGACTTCTGATCTCCGTGTGGCTTCCAACAACAGTACAAGACTAACCACAGCAGATACATACTTCCATCTGAGGTCAGGCATGTGCCTGGACAAGCATTAACACACACATTATACAGGTTACAATTTAGCTAGGCCACAAATGGAGAACAACAACATTAAGTGTAGTTGTCAGTTTACACACGTTCACTCATGGCAATAACGAATAGGAGATAAATGAAAGGATGAAGTGCCTGTCAACATAATGAATTCAATAAAAGCAACATTGTCTGCTTTGTCACTTTTCAATAGCGGTGACATGTAATTACTGTTATTTGTAGAAATAGCCTTCATTATCATCTCTGAGGGCCCTTCGGTTCTAACCACTGAAAAGGAGCTTAACAACCTTAAATCACATTCTAATGGAAATATGCCTGGAAATATGCAACAATATCGCAGTGCACCATACTGTGTAAGAGAGATGCATAAGTTAAGTTTCCAGGTTGTGCTATGCAGAATTGCATCAAGTTACAGAATACAAACTTAACATGGCTCTTATCAGCTAAATATTTAATACTACGGCACTCTTATCATAGCTGATTCTGTGAAAGTGTTAAAACATAATTTCACTTCAGTAGAACATTTTCCATTCTTAGCATGCATACATCCACATGTGTTCATGAACTGCCATCCTCTGACTTTAATCAATAATTTTAATATATTTAGAATGGTCACATGCTCTTTCATTTGTATGCGTTAACCATAAGGTTTAAAATCAAAACAAATGAGTGATGTTATTACTGTTATGTAAAAACCAATATTGGTCTTTGACTGTTCATGAAGTCATAATAACGTGTGTATGCAAATGTTCAACTAAGGTGAAGTCTTGCTTTCAGGCGCTAATACATTTTGATTCCCAGTTCAGAATGACTTTGATCATATTATGTTAGGCTGCAGTACCACAAGCAATTAGAGCAGCTGGATCTTGACATTGAAAACAACATACTTGACTCCAAGCCAATTGATTTGTTTAATTCCATTAAAAGTTTCTTTGTGAAGGCATACATACAGGGTTACAGCAATGGCATAACAGTGTATTCATGACATTTTTCATTCAGTTTTTTCAACACATTCACACATCAACAATTAACACTCATATAAGCTTATTTTCAACATAAAAAATAAACATGCAAGGATACCAAAACAGCAGTCTGGATATCAGGAGGCAATTCAACTGTTTTACTGAGTTGCAGAATATTTAATGTGTGAGTGATCATGTCGCTGTATGTTGGGCAGAAGAGCCAAACATGTACGCAGATGGAGGTGATGAGTGGAATGATGAACAATGAGCAGTGATCAATTCTGCTAATCAATTTAGATTGGGATTCAACAGCTTGTTAATACTTGGTGGCTATATTTACCTTCATGGAGAATTCCGGGTTTAACCCAGTTACTGAAGTAACCCGATTTTGGGTTGACTCACGTAAACATCATAACTTTGTTAGAATAACCTGGTTAAGCTAGTACTCCGATTATGAGAAACCCGGTTAAGATGCTTGGCTTACTCGTTTATATGAAAATCTTACTTACTTTCACTTATTGGTTTTCGCCATCTGCAGAAACTCAGACTCACACAGCGTTTTGGGTACATTTTTATGGCAACAACACCATTGTATCTGTGACCATTGTATCTGTGGGTGGGACACCACAGGTGGACAGGAATGTTCTTTAACTGGTTTATTCATAGCAACAGTCACAGGGGATCAAATGTGCATGTTTAACCTGAATAAGAGCTTAATCCGTGTATGGCCAACAGTTACACCGTGCATGTAAATGTAGACAATGCCCTCATTAAAACTGAATAGCACAGATGAGAAACAGCCATTGCTAAGACATGACCTAGGGTGCGAGTCAAAAAATTTTTAAATTGAAAATGCTGGTCAGGAAGAAATGTATTTTAAAACCTATATTTTACATCAGTATGTTATGAAGCTGTTATATCTGTTAACTGCTGATTCATGAGCATGCCATTAATCTGTCATAAGCCTAATGAAGTATAAATTTACAAAGACCTGTGTAAAGACCCTATAAATGGCTGAAAAATATATTTTGACAATATTATCTAGATAGTATTGAGCAATCATCAACATTATCAGCATCATCATCATCATCGTTATTAATACTATAAATACCATAAAATAAATTATCTTTAAAAAATAAACTATAGAGTCGACTTCACTGTCAAACCCAAATGCCTGAAGCCCAACATAAAGAACTGCGGTGGAGGGAAGACAGATAATGCAGAGGGAGAGAGAGAGAGAGAGAGAGAGAGAGAGAGCGAGAGAAAGAAAGAGAGAGGGAGTGAGTCCCTCTCTCTTTTCTCTTTCTCTCCCTGTTTCATTCCCTCCTATTTTTTCTTCCCTCCGTTCTGCAGTTGTGTGTCCTGACCTTGCAGCTTCCATGGCCCATCCATCTTGGGCTGCTTAGCCATTTCGCTGGCTTCATACTGCGCAGATTAACACAATTCATCACCACAATCATCCTCCATTCATCACCCTTTCCAATGAATGTTTTGACATCCAGTTAATTTTCTGCTGATGATTTATCAAATTATAATTACCATGCTCTGAAGGGCTCATTTATTATGTTGATACATGATAATGATGCCAAAGTGGATTGAATTTTAAGTAAGTTCTCTCTGCGATTATAACATATGCGTTATTGTGAATAATGCTGTGCGATTTGATTCTTTACGGCCTGGAAACTCCTGAGACAATCCTAATGTTATAATAATCAATGCAAAAAAAGGAGAGAGAACGAGACTGTTAATTCAATTTTTTTACAGAACAAATTGTTTGGCTGGGGAGCAGCAAGCATGAAAAAGTTCAATTAGATTCAGAGCTCCCATCTTGGATGCTCAGTAATTAAAGAGTGCACTAATTCAATCGGGGGTAAGGACTCGGGCAGAGGGAGTTAGGCTGTTTCTTAATAGGTTATAGGTTATTTCTCACATACTGCCCACATAGGCACTTCATTAGCCTTCTGCTTTACAATTCACTCAGCTTTTCAGCCTCATTATTATCCAGGTTTATTAAAATCCAATGGCCGCCTATCTGTTTCTATTACTGAGGAGCTGACCAGCTTAATGCACTGGGTCACTGTTAAGGGCAAATACACCAACTGCTGTTTATGACCAGCGAAAGAAAAATAGTAATGGCTATTGGAAAGGTGCTATTTTCTTTCTCTGTATTACTGCAGTAGTGGGAGTATAACTGGGCTAGCATGGCCTTAGAAAAGCTCAAACATATATCCAGTTGCCCTCAACAATAGCCTTTCTCCATATGATAGATGATTAAATCTTTTCAACAGAGCACTGAATTCAACAGGGCAAAATTGGATTTCATTTGGTCAGATTTTTTCCCCTTCTTTCAATGCTGCTTTTACAACTTTCGCACAGGCGATGGCATTTGATCCTTCGACCTATGCTTAGACACCGAGCTAAATCACCGGTCAAAAGATGGAGGCGGTTTGTGTGGAACCGCAGTGCATTCTGGGGCAGAGGCAGCCAGCTCAGGGAGATGAGGGCTTAGGAGGTGTTAAAGGTTATTGAATGCTGGAGAATTCTCCTGGCGGCGGAAGCATTGTTTACAGCTATCTATTTTTTTGACTCTTTGCCCTTGGGCTGCGGCCCATAAACAGAGCTGCTATCCCCCACACCCCGGCTAGTGGTGAGTGCAGAGCATAATTGTGAGTCCCCCTTGGATGTCCCAAAAGTGAAAGATGTGTCTGGTAAGTGAGAGAGGTCAAACACGAGCATGGATATTTATTACATGCACTGCAACCAGATGGAGGCGGCCCATCCATCAAGCAGAGCTGTCACGCTGGTCACAAACGTTTCCCATAAAGACACCCCCCACCACCCCCTCGCTCCCTCTTTCTCCCTCTCGCTCTGTCTCTCTGTGAAAGCAGGAGGTCCATCCGCATGGGAGGAAAGAGAGAGATGAGAGGGCGAAAGAGCAAGGAGACTTGTTTTGCAGTTATGAACTACAAGAATAGCACAACAGATCCCTAGTTTGATAATCTTTCCACCACTCCACTGCCTTCACCATCTTTCTCTCATTAGTGCTTTATGTCTCCTTCTCTCAACTAGACCTGGCCTATTTTTAGAAGTAACTTTTATCAATACTGCTGTGACCAGCCGTGTGGACGGTCAGAAAGGGCAGGGTAGGAAGGCATGCAGCCAGGCAGCTTAGGGAGATATTAAAAGAGTAGAAGGGGGAGCAGTGGAAGGGCGTTTCTGACACTTGCTCCCTCATTCATCAGGCCCTCATAGGCCCGTCGGTGACAATGAAAAGATTTCACAATACAGCCGCGGCAGAAACTCATTCTGGCCCTCATCCATCATGCTCAGCCCGCTAGCCGTTCCACTGACCTAATCTGTGATGCCTCGCTGCCCGCACCCCGTTCCTTAAAGGCAGCCTTCATTACTGTGGGGGAGAGCAGGAGATAGGGGCCAGGGGCCAAGGGCCTGGAGGAAGGGCCATGGTAGTCAGATACACACAGGGACTTAAGGTACATAAAACACTGGGACAGCCTACTGTCACAATCAGCCACTGCCTGCAGCAAGGAGCACCGCAGGACGCACTGTAATAGATGATAGAGGCCTTTGTTGGAAAATAAATAAATAAATAATAAAGCAGAGGAGGAGAGGGGGAGCGGGGCACAGGTTGATTTAGTTTGATTAACTCTGAAAACATCCTCTCACTGTCAATGAAATGTCCATCTAACAATCTAACAGCCTTCCTTCCATCCATCAATCAAGTGATTAGGCAGCTTGTTACTGTCACAAACAATTTCCAAGTCAATGACTGATAGAACTTGAATCAGATATGCCAAACTCGGAGAGGCAGTTAAGCGGACTATGCTTGAGATACAGTCACTGTACTGCCCTGATGTTGAAATAGCTGCCTCTTTTTCTCTATCATGCTATCCCTTGTTCTCCCTCCACTCCCTCCCTCCCTCCATCCCCTGTCTGTTGTGCTCCCTGCTCTGCGCTGCCCAATGTTAGTTAACACAAAAGGGGTGGACAGAGGCAGGCTGTCTACCTGACCCTGGACCAGCTATTATAGAGCTCTATTCCCCAAACCCCTGCTCTGGGTCTGGGGCCAGACTGCGCTGCCAGCTCCCCCTCTTATCTTTCTAACTGTCCTGTCCCCAGACCCTGTTGCCCGCTGCCTAATGGAGCCTGTCTCCTCACCGAGGGACAAATTCAATCAAGCCGCTCGCTAAACATCTTCAAATAACATTGTTTCAGCTCTGTGGGAAAACTGAACATTGTTGCTATTGAAATCAAGTCAACTGTCTAGGTAGCAATGCTATTACTGCCAAGCCAAGGGCAGATAGGAAACAGGACTCCTTACTCTGTGTACTAGGCGAATGGAATATCTATAACTGTCTCTGTTGTTCTAAAATAACATGTAGTTTTTGCTACATAGTAATATGCTACATGGTGAATATGTGATTCAGTAAATATAGTAATTTCATGCTGTGCTAGGTAAAAGCAGTAGGGCTGCATTCATCGACATCATCAATTAAATGTAAATGCCTCAATTTTGTATATTTATACTCGATGCATATGCATGTTTTGTTTTGAACAAGGCTGCTGCGAGCATGTCCATAGTACAGGAATGCTATAAACAGAAACGCAATAATATGGTTCTTTGTTGTTATATTGGTTCTTTGTTGGTATGCTAGTATAATAATATGGCTCTTTGTTGGCACGTTGGTTCTTTGTTGGTATGTTGGTATAATAGTATGGTTCTTTGTACAAAGTTGTAATAGCACGCCATAGCAGTAATTGCCATGCACAAACAGCTGAAAAGAAAAAGATCCCAGCTCTATAAGTTGATGCGCTTGATGGCACCTAACACATTTATCCAAGCTAACTCTCTAGCCAGAGAACTACCAAGCTTGTTATCCTAATATTGCAAGGGAACCTTCGCTATTGCTACTTGATTGATAGGCAAATAGTATCTTCTCCAAGAAGCAACATTGGAAATGTGTACATACTGAGCGCATGTTTTCCAGCTCCCTGGCCATTACAGCAAGTATTCTGCTACAACAGTAAAGGTATATACACTGAAATCCAGACCCAATGTCTATTTGGGTCTGGACTCAGGGAATAAGATGCTAAAATGTAGTTTGGTTATCACAACGTATTCCACATTAGAATTGTTTTCAATTGAAAAAGTTGTTTTTTTGTTTTGTTTTTTGGGGGGGGGGGGTGTAATTTTGTCAAAATATTAACTTATATTCATTGAATAATCAATAAAATAATCAACAAAATATGTATAACAAAATACTTGTTAGTTGCAGTCCTATTATGCATTTACATTATAAATATCAGTATTTAATTCCTCCACAACCACAGCAACATCTCCCATGTTTAACATTTCTAACATAAGACATGGTATCTAACATAATCCTAATGAAAGTCTTTCCCAACCCCTCCCCCATTGCTGTCAATGTTCACTCGATCATCATTTTAACATCACATCACTTATTGCATCATACATCCTCCCCATCGTAGGGGCAGGAGATTAAAGAGACAGCTAATTGACAGGCAAGGCTGCCCAGGAAACACCAACAAGACAGTTCAAACTGATGGGAAATGTTTACAAGCCTTACATCAGCACAGATAACATCTGAGGGAGGGATTTACTTTAAAGCTCCCATAAATCACAAAGATATCAAAATGTATACCATTGGGTTTTTTAAAACAAATCCAAACAAAGTTATGTAGTAAGTGTTCAGACTATGGCGTACATAAAAATCAGTAGTATCTACAGCACAGTCAGCCAGCGGCTCTGGCTCTAAAGCTCTAGGTGGCCATTTATAGGCTCCAGGAGGCAGGAGCAGGGAAACAGTGATGGCCCAGGTCGACTAACACCTACACTCTCCTAGCAACATTATCCATAGGGTCCCATTCTAGACTGGGTCTCTGTAAAGAGTCAACTGTGAAGATCCATGAGATACACACACACACAGACATGTACAGACAAGCACAGCAACACATAAACACACAGACACACACGTACTGTATGCTCACGCACACACACACAGAATAAAGAACATACAGTAATATTTAATAATAGTAATAACTATATTTGAATAGTACTTTACTCGATAAAGTAACAATTTATTAAACAGAGTAAAGTATCATAATCAGAAATAAAAAATGATATTTCATATTTCTGAGACCAATTGCAGGGCTAGAAGTCAATAATGAAGCAATGCAATTCAGCGAGGGTGAGAGCATTTTCAGGTTTCCTGAGCATGTCTGAAGGGGAATGCTTTTATAGGAGCCCGTTAAGGAAGAGGAGAGTCCTCAAGTGATTTTTTGACAATTTAACTGGTTCTCCTGACACATTAAATGACCATGCTGACAACTTAACTGCGCTGCCAATCAATATTTCCTATTACTCTCATTGTCAGAGAGAAAATAAAAATATGATGTCGAGGTCAACCCAAGAGTGACAAGGCATTAAGGCCCTATCAGCGCTGCTTATTAATGCAGATGGCCCATCAGAAATAGAGCAGACAAATGCCCAGTGATACTCATTCATGGTGTTTTGTGAGAAATACTAACTTATATCAACAAACATGGAAATGCTATGAGTTAGATGAATATTATAGGTAATTGAAAACGGAAATGGAAATGGACATGTGTGAAAAATATCAATAGATGATACTTATTCCACCCTGTCTATACAGCATGATTTCTTGAAGCAAGGTATGAACTGGACGCTAACCAGGGTGAATGTGTTATCCTGTTCAAAGCACTGTGAAACCACCTTGCAGGAAAACAAATGCTGTTAAATGCAACAATGTCATCCCAGCTGAGCTGTTTAACTCCACCCCCAGCATTACAACCCAGTAGATTCCACATCAATGTGAGGAGAAGACAATTAACCAGGGGTTTAACCTGTCAATCAAGTCCTGTCAACCTATCACACTGGCACTCTCAGGTCCGCCTCCTACTTAACTCCCTGTGTGATATGCTGCTGGCAGTTTGGATGGCTTGACTGACGGCAGTCCTGATCCAGGCATTGGGAGGCAACTTTGTGGACGTCTAGGACATGAGAGAGGGAGATTGGGGCGGACATGTGGGGGGGGGGGGAGTGAATGGAGCTAAAGGGTAGAGGGAGTGCCAGAAATTTGCTATTTTGTCCTAATTAGATGTGCAAAGAAGCATAGGGGCTCTGCCATTGTGTTGATCAGAGTGAACATTAAGATATTTAATTCAATAACTAACTTGGTAAGTTTTTTTGTTTGTTTTTAAGAGGAACCACGGGTTAGAGTCATATTGGTAACAATAAGAAAAAGGGGAAAACAGTGAGGGAAAGGAGACAGACAGAAAGTGTGTGTTTTGTGTTTTACATCCCTTTATTGACCAAATAAGGGAACTGTGGAGAGCTATGGCCAGTTTCTGTTCTTTTACATCAGCCAAGACAACCCAACCCCACACACACAAAGAAAAACAAAGGAAAACAGAAACAAAACACACAAGGCCAAACTAAACAAAAAACAAAAACAAAACACAAACAAAAAAAACATAACATCAACAACTCCCTATCTCCTGTCTGCTCAGCCTAACACACCTGCAAAATGCAACTCCTCCCCCCAGACAAAACATAAAACAGCTTTATATGCCCATGTATTTTCAAATAAGAGGTCTTTCATCGCTTTGTAATGGCAAAATCAAGCTTTATTCTAGCTCTAACAAGACTCTTAAAATCCTTCTAGTGTAGTTGAGAGAGAGAGAGAGAGAGAGAGAGAGAGAGAGAGAGAGAGAGAGAGAGAGAGAGAGAGAGAGAGATAGAGCATGTAAGCATAAATATGGGCTGAACCCCTTCGCTCTCTGCTTCCAACCCTTTGGATTCCATACCGTTCTGTTAACCATCAGCAATTATCTCCCTGTCAGAGCTAAAGGTAACAAATTTCCCCCCATCCAGCCAGCCGCTATCATCCTCTGGACACCAGCATCATCTGACAGCAGCTAAATCACGCCAGCCAGCCAAGACTCCTGACAGACAAATGCACTACCTTGGAAAACCTGGGCCCATCACTCTGAGAGGGGGAGGGAGGGGTGGAGGAAAGGAGGGGTGGATGGAAGAGGGAGTCTCTCCCTGTTGACCTTATACTTCGTTCTTTTTTCCTTCCCCCTCTCTCTCGCTGTAAGAGATGGACTGCCCTGTATTCTGTAAGCACAGGGCCCCGTTCCCAAATAAGAGAATTATTAATGGAGCTTTCTTTGGTGCTGGTTTATCTTGTACCATCACACCAGGTCCAGGTTTCCCTCTTTTACAGATGGACACGGAGAGCCGGGGCTATGAGTTATCCACACAGCACCCAGCAACCACCAAACAACACTAGGCCTCCAAGTACAAATACCATATTTCTACTACCTGGGAAACTTGGGTTCTAACACCTGTTTTGAAGAAGGAGGTGAAGCGTAAAGTCAGGTCATCTGTTATATCGGCTTATATCATCAGCATCTATTATGTTAACTCAGCAATGCAGATCACCATAGACATTACAGCTGGAGCTCTATCTAAGCAAACAACAAAATAAATGATTGTTTACACTAAAAGGTGCAATTTTGTTCAAACCATGCATCCAGGTTTGGAAACTTTTTTGAAAAATTTTTAGTGTTTTCGTTTTGAATGGGTGTTATTAAGAATATCATGAGTTGTTTAACTAAATCCCTATACAAACATGTATATGATGTAGTAAATGTGAACTTTGATACTCAACACACAGAAGCTAAATAGAAAATAAAGCAACAGTAAACAGTTTGATTGCAGGACATGAGCAAAGACATAGATGACTCAAGGTGAGGCAGTGGGATGCATGCGTGTGTGGATTACTGTGATTAATGCAACAGACAGACAGGTAGGGGTGAGGGGGACAAGCTGATTCCTACTCTAAATGACATGACCTTTTTTGTGTGTCAAACACATTTACTATACAAGTCATTGGCATGTCATTGCTGCTCAGCATATCACCTTTTCCATCCCTGCTGTCATTCATTTGGTGAAAAACCATATTTAGATTTATAACTTTGATATCAAGCAATGCAACTGTACAAAGTGAGGTAGAAAAACATAGGCTACCAGGTATTAACCATTTGTTGTTTTTTTTGGGTTTTTTTTGCATAGCCTTAACTGTTGCACAGCTTTAACAGCTCTCCCCATCAGATGACATTAGCATATTGGTGCAGGTAGATTTCTGTCTGTGACACCCTGTATCAGTAGGGGTGAGGGAGGATGGGAGCTGTACCTGACAGTGACCTGTCAAGCCAGATAGGATGTGTTTAACGATAAGCTGTCTGCCTGGATCACACACACACACACACACACACACACACACACACACACACACACACACACACACACACACACACACACACACACTAGTCCACCGCCCAGCTTAAGGAGAGCTCAATGACATTTCAAAACCTCAAAGGTTAGATGTAAGGAGTGGAGCGCATGCCATCTGATTCCTCTGTTTAAAATATCAACTGTCATTAGCTACCTAATTTGCTAACATGCACATAATACAAGATATACCACATAACAACAAGGATAATAACAATGATAAGGATAATAATAACAATAATATATTCATACTACATTATTATTTACAACTGCATTTATTTGTATTATTATTATAATTTATATACACACACAAACAAACATACACTATATAGCAAAAATAAGACATTTATATGTTTTTTTATAATCACTAGAAGAAATGTGGAAATTTGAATTACATCAATATACATAACAATTTGTTCAATTACCTGTAGTTACTTTTCAGCCAAAACATTGAAAGTCAAAAAATACCAACTACTGACTTTGAGCATGGAATCACAGCTGGTGAGGAAGCGACAATTTCACTCCAAAACAAGCTCAGCAGTTTAACAACAGGAGCCAAATCTAAAGTAACGACAAGGATGCAATTGTACTGTAGAACGAGCCTACCATGGTGTGCTGGTTTGACTATAGTAATTGGAGGACCACAGGCAGTGGTAGCTCACACTCACACTCACACTCACACTCACACACACACACACACACACACACACACACACACATACACACAAACACACACACCAGGCCCCTAGGCAGGATCAATATTTGTTGGGATTGCACCTTGTTCCAACAATGTAAGATTTACGGCAGGCGTGGGGGATTTACACTTTGTCTTTGGAGCAACTCATCAGTGCAACCCAATTACTAACCCCAGACAGACAGCATTAACATGGGCCCCGCCGCTGCTTTATGGCCCCTCAGCCCGTCTCATTCCAGCCTCTTCAGGCGCTGCCACCATAACGGATACTACACTTAAAATGTGCTCGCAGGAATGAATTCTCAGTCTTTCATTACTCCTACCTTGATTTACTTCATATCATTTCGCAGCTATAGACAAAGATAACACATTGTAAATTACCCCCATCCTGTCTGCTTGTTTGAGCGCTGGGGGAGAGAGGCAGGGGGAGGCAGGGGGAAAACAGGGGGGGGGGCAGTGACAGCGAGAGGGGGCTCAGGTGCTGGTGCATCTGCCCTGACGGAGATGCATCCCTGTCATGGCAAATTGTTTTGTCCTTGTCAAACTTCTTGAACTCACTGAATTGTACAGTGGCTCCTACAGACTGTTTTAAATGCCAACACAGCAAGGATTAAATCTTCACTTTGGAAAGAGGCTTAAAATGAGTAGTATGAAAATCCATTTGACAAATCAACACTAAAAATATAGCACCGAAAATACAGCAAAATATAGCAAGCAATCATATGTTTATCATTTTCATGATCTCTTTAACTGAAATAGTCCTAATACCTGACTGACAGTTGCTCACTATAATAACACAAGGACCAGTATCATGTACTATAGTAACAGCAACCATCACAAAACTATTGTTTTGGTGAGCAGGTGTCATTTTTAGCCCTCAGGCCATTGGCAGAGAGTCGCAAGTCGCTAGGAATCCTCAGGCTACTTCTGTCGCCACTGTGTGAGTTTAGGAAGGCTATGCCACTGGCCCCAATTCCCCCTTAAACACACACAGTCACAGCCACAGGGGCACAATTTCTACCAAAAGCTCCTTACAGCCTGTCAATCACAATGGACAAGACAAAGAACTGCTGCTTTGTCATACACTTTAATTTGACAAAGCATAACAATATTGGCAAAAACTCTAGGGTTTTATCCCATAATGCTGTATATTCATCTTTATAAAGAAATTACCTGAAATTCCTTACTTAAGTGTTTTTAAGATACAGAGGATGCCATCCTTTGATGGTATTCTGTTATATGCTTTACTTTTAGGCCAGCAATCATGTAAGACTGTGGATGTTTTTGAACAAAACTCTTCAAATGTCATCAAATAATTAGCATTTACATCCAAACTCTGCTTAGTGTGAGCACCCTAATAACATGTAATGACTGTAAGTGTTGCCACCACATCTGTGCTTCAGTAACACTCATCTGTGTGTAGTGTCACTGAGAAAAACCGCTGATGTGGGCTGTAGGAACCCCCCTTGGCTCCCTGTAATTTCCTCCACCCTCCATCCTATTTCAGTGGTTGATAACTAAGAACATTAGTTTTATGCCACTTGCCAAGCTCAAATGAAAAGAGAGCTAACTTTAATGACACCGCAATTAATCGGCCCAATAGACAGACAGCTAAAAGACGAGATATTGACTTCATTAAGGATAATGTATTATGTCATTAAGTCAGTAGGGTCACCTTGTGTATCATACAAGCTGGTTAATATATTGGCATTTTCCACGAATAAGATAAATTCAGATGTGAGAGATAAAGCTGATTAGAAAATGCTTCATCCAGAGAGGCGGGGCTGCCTGGTGTTCAGGGGGCTGGTGCTGGAGTGTAGCAGGCCTCCAGAGAAGTGTTACCAATCATGGTTTATCAGAACCCAGATTGATTTGCTCAGGCAATTTAATCATTATTGTTTAACTCTAATCTACAAAGAGGAACACTCCAGGCGTGAATGACTTTATGTTAGGAGCATAACACCACCCCCGTTCTTTTTTCAACGTTATGGTGTTTTAGGGATTCGAATAACAGCACAAGCATTATAGTGATGCATATAAAATAAACTGGTGTAGTTACTGACCTTGCAATGCATAAAAATCATTACCAGTATTTGCAAGTAAGTCTAACGATACAAATGAAGTCATAAGGACAACTATACAAATGTTTGTGCTGCTAAAATTAAAACGTATGCTAAAATGTGTAATAATTATACTATTATATCAGTTGCATTGTAAGAATAACTGACATTTCCAAGTGTATATTAGGGACTCGTGGACTCTCTAAAAATTTCTATTTATGTCACTGTCCAATACAATGACATTAAAGTCTCTCTCGCTCAGCCGTAGCTGTCTCTTTCCCCTGAACGTCTCCCTCAGGAGTATTGAGAGGTATAGGAGTTCCAGTGCTCTTTCCAGCGACCTTGCTAGTTTCTTTTTTTTGGGGGTCGCTGTGATTATCGGCAGTTTCTCATCTGGTGGAGGCTCCGCTCATTTGTCATGATTATTGCTGAGTTCTGGCCTGTCGTTGGCTGCAAGAGATCAATGGCTTTGGACTCTCCCTCTGTTGTATGGGCAGGCCAAACAGCCTTCCTTTGCTAAATGAGGCTTTCCCTCTATCCATCCACTGCATTCACCCTTCTCTCTGTCTGTCTTTCTCTCTCTCTTTCTCTCACTCAGTTCTTTATTGTAGCAAGTCTATATATCATTCTTCCAATCAGTGCTGGCATAGTGTCTCTCTGGCTGCAGCAGGTATCGAAAACACCAAGCTATGGAGTCACTGCTTCTCACTCTCAATGTGCAAAAGAGCTTTCTTGCTCTGCTCTATTTTTTACCAAATATTGTGCAGAAAGACCATTCTGACTTCCATCAATGATGCGGCATTAAAGGACCATTCCAGCATGATTGGAGTTTTTTGCTCATTCCCTGCATTCCCTTACTGTTTTACATCACTGTCGATTGTTTTCCAGTGCTTTTATCACATTATGAGACGTGCGCTATTTTTCCCTCATTTTAGTAGGTTTTAAAAGTTTATGGTTTGAAACAAATACTGTCTAAATATTATAAATATTAGTTGGGAGTAGTGACTATGAAAACCAGGGTCAAGGTTACAGTCAATTCTCTTTCACTTTGGTGAAAAACATCATTTAAACAACACATTCAAAACAGTGTTCATTCTCATTAATTTCTTTATGGGCCAGATAAGAACCTTTTAGAGCAAAATATGTTCAGTTAAAAAATGTTGAAAAAAATCCACTTCCGGAATAGATTAGATTTAAAGTGAACCCTAACCCTGCTAGGAATATCAGCTGATGGACAAACATTACGTCCAGTGAATTTTTTCTTTTTTTTTTCCCTGGCTTAAGCCCTGGCTTAATCTGTTTCTTGTAAACCCAACCCATGTGCCATAACTTGACTCTGAAGATCTCATGGATGTCACATGCCCCTGGTAATAACTTCAAACTTCTTGGAAGATTTTTTAACCAGTACAAACAAGATGAACCTCTAATCTCCTCATTAAAATCCATACGCAGTCTCTCAATCAACTGCTTCTTCGGTATGCTCCATAGGCCTGACAGAGTATAAAGTTCACAAGTGAACATATCATTATATCATGATCTGTAATGATAAGTTCTCAGAATAACTCATTTTTGATTATGTGAATGAGTGGTTAGTGGCCCTTTAAATATCACAGTTTATATTTGTAGAAAATGAGACTGTAATTTAACGTTCAAAGAAGCTACAGAGAACTTTAATTATGTGCCTTTAATGAGGAATATATTATGGCAAGACTAATTGCTTATGAATGTGAAGACACAGATCATGGCTCCTGATGTATCACACGTCGGGGCAAAATGTAGAGCTGATTTTACTATGTGGTTTTCAGATGATGTGCACACTGCTTTGTTGCTCAGTGTGCATTTAGTAACCATTGTGTAAAGTTATAAAATACAGTGCTAGTTAATGTGTGAACAAATGTACATCAAAGTGTCATGAAAATTTGTGTTCATAAAAAGGGGCTGAAACCATGTAACACCAAGACAATGCAAAAAAAAACAAAAAAAACAAAACTGTCATTAGTGAATCTTGTCATGCTGCATCAATCACACACCATATCAGCATAACGTAAGCGCAGCCCCATAACAAAAGGCCTACAAATATTAGACAAAAGCCCTCGCCCCAGTGTGAAAAGCCATTGAGCATACGTTCATGTCAGCAATCAACACATGGGCCTCTCAGCTCCTCCTCATGGGTCACAGAATTAAAGTGAAGTGCCTTTCACACAAGGTCAAGACTGGGCAGACAAGCCTTATTAAATATATTCCACCAATTCATGTAAATGGAGAGGGACGATCCACTACAGTAATTGTCAGAATGCCTTTGTCTTTGTCACAATCCCACCAGCGGGCTCACGAGGAAATACACAAGGACATTTGTACTGTATGTCTCTCAGTTTGCATATATGTATAGCGCATTGGGTAGTAGAGAGATGTAAGTGGGTGAATAACTAATAGAGAAAATCTGGGACATAGTACGAGATAAGGTATAGAGTGATACTGACTATAGTTATATAGCTCTCCAGACTGTTAACTGCAGCCCAGAGCTAGTCCAGTGCCACCCTGAGAGTGAGTAGGAGAGCTGATGAGTTTTATCACCTCACCAAGTCCTTCCCCAGGAACTTCTAATTGACGGCTGGGCCTGTTCCTCTGTCCCACACAATTTCCCTTCATGCCTCTCCTGCTGCCACACAGCTCTCACTATCGTACCCCGGTTCTCCACCTCCCTCCTTCAGTCTATCCCTCACTCTTTTTCTCGCTCTACCTTTGTTTTCACCCGTATCCTTTCCCCATCTCCTCCCGTTTCTCCATCCTGCCGTGCCTTGGCTTGGCTGAGCAGGCCTGACAGGCGGATTCCTTTGCTTTTCGCCGTATTAAAGCCACTTTCTTGCTCTGACAGCCTGCTCTCTCCTGCCACCTCATAGCTCTGGCTTCACACTTCTCTGGGCAGCCACTGCCTCTTGACAGACCACTGTCACTTCCCATCATGCTCTCTGCTGATCGCACCCCCCTCCTCCCCCGCTCTGACGCCCCTCGTACCCACCCAACCCCTCCTCGGCGAGCTCGCACGAGCCCACTTCCATACCAGTGCAATTATTTTTTTTGACAAGCCATCCATCAGCCTTAACTTTAAAAGCACTCTCCACTGATATCCATTGTTAAGCCCCCCTTTGCCGCTCCTGCCTACTCCCTCCAGATAGAGCTTGCATGAGAGAGTATGATATCAGACATCACCAAACCTACCAAACCATGTAAATTTACTTTGTTCTCGGCTATGTTTCCAATTTCACGTCCAATTTTTCGGTACATTATGCGTAGTTGTTGTGCCTAATACAATGTTGTCAAAACCCATTAGAGTTTGCTGCCTTGGTCGCCTTTAAAAACAGGTTACAATTGGTATTCTATATGTGTATGGCGGGAGCATCGCACCATCTGCACTCAAGTTGAATCTTATTAAAATTATCTGTTCAATTCTCACGTTCTCTGGTCGGAGCAATTTGCAAGCATTAGCAAAGACACATATGAAAATGTCAGCATGTCAACTAATGACAACGAAAGCAAAGGGAGTGCATCGCTGTGAGTCAATAACGCTGCCTTGCTGGTGACACAAATTTGATGGTAATCTAAGAAAATGAATAAGGAGGAAAAGCTCCTCGCCGTTTGAATGGGAATCTTGTCCTGTGTTGAATCATTTGGCGCTCTTCCACTTGGCCTACATCTTAGCCTTGTGGAAAGGGGGGCATGTCAACAAAGTGCTCTCCCATCATTGCTGTCTGGTGCGCTCAAACAGCACGCATTACATGTGCATGATGAATTGACTGCATTATGCACAGCTCAAATGACAGTGCTCTTCATTTGACCAATGCTTCCATCTGAACAATATGACTGTCAGTAGATAGTGAAAAGGGTGTTAAAGCCCCAAATCCACAATTAAAAACACCCTCAGTAGCCCCCTTTCCACTGAGGGCCAAACCTGGTGCTTGAACTTGTTCCAGAGTTCCTAACCCCTTTCCACTGGGTTGGCCTAGGCCAAAACAGGGCTAGTCCAGGAACTCAAGCCCCACTACTTGGGCCTCAAGGGCCAAAGCTGTTAGCCCTGATGCTATACATCATCACATTCCATATTTTTTCAAATAGGGGGTGTAGTAACGTCTGTAACTGAGTGCAGCCTTTCCTACATTAATGAGCATCTACCTTTTAGAAACTAGGTATGTTAACTCTTAAATCTGCATTACTTTCAGCTGCTATTTTAGGAAAAAGAAAATACATCTAGATAAATAATATATATACATCAACATAAATACATACAAATACACAAATACATACATACAAAATAAATAAATACATCTAAATACACATAGAAAAACATATAGAAAACAACTTTTTAGCCTGAAAATACCCCAATTACTATCACTCACTTGCCAAGTTTGACACACACAGTAGTAAAGGACTAATGTTAAAGTGCCGCCAAGGCAGTTTTTTTTTGTACTTTAATGCCTTCAGTGGTTGTTTAAATCACTGCCCAGCAATTTCACTTTGTTTTTTTATGTGAATGTTGTTTCCTACCTTCTTCTTTTGTAAAACTTCCCACAAAGTAATTAAAACTAATGTTAACGATTATACGGTACATTTGACAGCAGCGTTGTCTGCCATATTTGATGACAAGCAGTTGTGTAAGTTAGTTGTCATGGTTACTCAGAGACCAGGTTGCTCAGTGGAAACACTTTAACAAGTTTAGATCAGTGCTTAAGTTCCAGGCTAGAGTTCCTGGGCCAAAGATCTTGGGCTTTTGGCCTTCAGTGGAAAGGGGGCTAGTGACTGCCTGCATGTTATGAACAGTACATTCTAACTTATGAACTGTACATTCTACATTCACTGTAATAAAGTAGCAGTGCCAGGCATGTGGTCACGAGGAAGGCTTAGACTTTATGGATTCTTCTGCTTTTGCAAGTACAGTTATGTTGCTCCTCTAACATTGCCAATCCATCACTGAACTTTAAACATTCACTTACAGTGGCACTACTGTGACGTCTTGAAAATCATACTTAATATGCTGTGTAATTCATTTAGCAGCCTATTAGCTTGTGAAGTTCATTAGAGAAAAGGGGCAAGCATGGCAAAAAAGGGGGACAAAATGGACAAGTCTGTGATGTCAGTGAATTGAACTTGACTTGAATTTATAATGACACACTACAGGTTATCCAACCCAAACTAAAGTAAAATATTATTTGGGCCATTGGATTGTGCAATTTCAGCTACAGTACATAAAGGCTATCGAAGACAGGCAAATAAGAAGTGACAAAATTGCTATAGCAGCACAATGGAGCTTGGCTGCCACATTGCAGAAATCACTCAGCCAAGTGAGTTTGTAAACTTTAAGCCAATTGCATTCAAAAGCCACCCTTCAACAAAAAGGAAACACAATTAACAAGCTGATACCAGCGTGTCTGGCTGACTTAATGAATATCAAATTATACACAAACACTTATAAATCATCATTATCCCCCAAATTTTAATTGATCCCACAATTAAACATGACAAATGCTATGTATGGCAAATCTTGACTTTATTCCTTCCAATAAGGCACAATTTATCTTTCTCTTTTCCTAGTGCGTCATAGCTAATTTCACATTGTGTGTACTGCTAATTAACAGGGACAGACAGACAATTTTAGCACAGGGTAATTTCTTTTGTTTACAGCAGGGAGCCTTCTGTTTCGAATAATTTCCAAGGCTCTTAGGAACTCTGTTTTGCTCCTAATGGCATCTAATTCAACCTTCCCTCAGGTTTTGGACTGACACTTTCCTTTATTCTAATAGTTATGTTTAGCATTTGAAATGTACATTCTACTCCAATCGAAGAGATTAATAAGAGTTTGCTTTTAAAACCTGTTATGTGAAATTGAGTCTGAAACCATCAATAGGAAGGGATATTCTTGTAACTGTTAAATTATTGTTCAAATTGGTATTCTCTTTAAGCTAATGTTATGGGGCTTGTGCCAGAGAACACTTACCTAAATGTATGTGTGTGTGCGTGTGTATATGTGTGTGTGTGTGTGTGTTTGGGTGGGTGCCTTGACATGTTTATTTGAGCGGTGTTGTATTTACTCCTTGTGCAGATGCTGAGCCTAATGCACTGAAGACACCTGCCTGTGTCGGTGGCCCTGACAGCTCCGGTTCCAGCAAAGCAAAGCAAGGCACCAGCATATGGTTATCAATGATCCAGATGGCTTCTGTTTGTCTCCAGACTGACAACTTTGCTCTTCAATTATCAAACACTAGTAATTAACCATAATCAAGTAGGTGTTAATTAGACATAATGAAACAATTTTGGTTCGGTCCGAGCCTACTATTTTCCAATTACTTGTAATTATAAGCACTGAGCACTTGTGTGTAATCTCTGCTGTTGGCGGAGCAGGCAGCCAGTCAAGCAGCAGGCTGTGTCTCTTTGCAGGGCTGAAGAGCCTTTTGTTTTGTCAAAAAATTTGGCAGATTTAAACCTGCAGCCTTCTGATTGGCCAGCCTGTCACAGCTGCCCGAGGGAGGAACAAAGGGAGCGTCATACTTCCTGGTGACAGCGCCAGGGTGTTTGTCATTCCCGGGAGAGGATGGCTGTTAATCAGAGTGACCCTTGACCCCAACCCATGGGTCCCAGCGCCACCGCTGGACGCACACACCTGGAAGCCATGCACGTTTCAGGGGAAATTAAAGCTGTAAATTTGCTTAGTCGAGATCAGAGAAGAGATGCATCTCAGAGAGGAAGGGGGGCAAGCAAAGATGATGAAAGCAGGGAAGAGGGAGGGACAGAGAGACTGATATTCGTAGAGTGACAAATAGACAGAAGTGGCAAAGTGCCCATCATAGAGACGTGAGTGAGAAAGGCTATTTTTGGCAGAATGACACCGAATGCTGTCACTGCCATCATGTCTTTGCTCTGCTTATTGCATATTGGCATGGAGAGAATGATGGTGAGAGTTGTTGTGGGAGGTGAGAGAGAACTTTGCATGGGCCGGGATCGGTGGAACATCAACAAGCACAGCCAGTAATGATGAGAAGAGGGAGGGATGCAGTGACTCGAGTGGCACTGTGAACACAATCAACAAAAAATACTTTTATAATATGAGTGATGTGGGAGCCTGTCAAAATAGAACAGTCACTGTATTGAAGCAGATATGTGGGACTGGAAATCAATGTCATACGCATACCTGTGTGCAAAGCCAGGTACCGCGTCCAAGTCATTGATAACTGTATTATTATTATAGTATATTAAGTCATCCAAAAAGTGCATCAATGGAAAAAGGAAACTCACTAAACAGCTAAAGATCATTAATAGTAGTTTTTAATTATTTTGCCACAGAATCCTATCTAACTATTCACATATCTAAGATTTCACAAAATAAAAACAGATAATGAATAATTAAAGCACACAATACATGCAGTGTAGTGTCTATGTTCACAGAGAATATAAAAGAAGGGGGAAGATGTTTTTTTTTTTCATTCTCTGCTTGGCAATGATCTGTGTGGCAGCTTCATTAAAACCAATACAAGAGGGAGTACCAATACGGTTGGTATTCAAACTGTTGACAGAAACACTGGGAGACAAGGCCTGCCATGATACTATGGGACACTGCCTTGTAATTCAATATCAGATAAAAACCTTTATGCAGACAGGATATGACATTCCTGTTATTATTTGCCTGATAGAGGAATGGGCTCTCTCTCTTTTCTCCTCAGACAGTGGAATAATTGCTTTTCCCCTGGGGCTAATGTAGGATTGATCTGTATTCTTTCACAGCGTGTCAGGGACGGAGTCAAAAAGCTGAGATGGAATCACAGGGAGACACAGGACAAATTGGAAAAAATTAACATCCTCCATTATCATCTCAACTCTGTCAGATAAATACTGCAGCACTGAGCTCCAGACTTACTCAATGAACTGATTGCGAGAGAAAAACAAAGTGTTTATAGTGTAGATGGAAAGTGTGGTGCTAGCACTATGAAAATAATGTGGATTGAGAAAATGCTCAATAACTACCTTTTCCAAAATCTCAACACCTCAAAATGTCACAATTTGCTAATTTGTCATTAGCCCTGGTAGCAAATTATTTTCATTCAGGAGGATGGATATTATATCTGTGGAAATTTAATGTCATTGATAATAAGAAAGCCCTGACTAGCCCTGTTTAGCCCTTTAGTGGACAGCAGGCTAGTGACATAGCACTGTATTTGAGATCAAGTTCACACCAAAGCAGCTTTTTAACAACATAATCCCTAAGGCTCTAAAATCTGTTTAGCAGATTTGACTGAGAGTTGAAAGCAAAGGCTGAGGGGAAAACAACCTCCACATTGTAGAGCCATCCTCTCTGAAGGACCATATATTTCTGAACTAATCTGTCATCTGTTCTGGCCGGGTGTGTA
Source organism: Centroberyx affinis (assembly GCF_046629955.1). Classification (NCBI taxonomy): domain Eukaryota; kingdom Metazoa; phylum Chordata; class Actinopteri; order Beryciformes; family Berycidae; genus Centroberyx; species Centroberyx affinis. Next base: position 222,001 of record NW_027280174.1, on the reverse strand, counting down.
AATCCAAATTCCACTTTGGTCAAGTCTACTGTGAATTTGAGTGTCACCAAAAGTCGTCCTAATTAAAGAGGGTCATAAAGAGCCTGTTTGTGTGTGGAGTTAGTTATTTCTCTAGAAAGAGGCATCAACAACACTGTAAATAAATCATTTACAGTGAGGTGGTAATTATAGAGGCCATAACCCGGGGCCAGCCCTCGCCCATAATTACTGTGGCCCAGCGTAATCAACAGCACATCATATGCTATGAGCTGGAAAAGTACTCACACTCACCCCACCCTGCAACACCAGACTATCTCCAATCAAAATGCATGACTAAGGATACAGCAGCCCAGTGTTTGTGTGTGTGTGTGTGTGTGTGTGTGTGTGTGTGTGTGTGTGTGTGTGTGTGTGTGTGATATAACATCCTCATTTCAGAAGTACGTGGCAACTTAAGACACCCAACTCTACCAAATAGAATATTGTCAATAACTCTATTGACACTCTTTAACATATTGGGTTCAAGAAAAAAATCCACCCTCAGATACATAATCAATCTGTGATGTTCAATGTATTCCAAGAGTTATTCTGTGACAAAGTGTTGTAGTTTACTTTTTTGGTGCACCCACTTCCCCTCCACCTGCCTCGTCGACTTCTGCTTCAGTTCAGTTGATTTTCTACGTTTCCCAGAATGAGATGCGACATGTCTTGTGGCTGCGTTGTATTGTACCGTATTGAGCCTTCTGTCAGTGGAAAAATTGGTGTCTCTGTCTCAATGGATTTGTCCCTGTATGATTGTTTAACGTTGACGCAAAATAGTACGTCTAGAAAGAAGCCCTTCAGCCCGGCATCAGAGGGTCTGACACCAAAACCTGAGGTTTACCATTTATGTTTCAGATAGCTGAAAAACTTTTTACTATGAAACTCCATTGTAGCTGTGCTAGTAATATCTCAACATTTGGCCAATTATCCATGGGAATAAGAAAAATACACCCACAAAAAATAAAATGGATCCAGAAATACAAGGTACATCGGTGCTGTTTCTTAATAGTGTTAAAGTGTTTTAGGGTGAGTTTTTCCTTTAAGCTGCTGTATATTAATTAAACCGAGCCATCAAACATCAGGGACAGAGATAAGTTGAATGTGGCTTACACTATCTGAGAAATAGACACAGCCTAAATTTTTAGTCTGGACGAAGCCAGACTCTGTCTGCTCCTCCTCCTCTGCGATGACATAGAGTCATGAGGAGGAGTGGATGGAGGGCCGCTGAGGTGCTGAAGCCCGAGCTGCTTGTCAGCGGCATGACTGATCACTGAGGCCAACTCTAAAAGGATTGCTGGTGGAAATAAAGACACCAGCGTGTCAGCTGTAAGCTCCTGAGAAGGGCCCATCAGACAAGTGGATGCGTATTGACAGGCCAGAGACAGAAAGAGAGAGACATGGAGAGATGGAGGGAGAGAGAGAGAGAGTGGGAGAGGTAGAGAGAAGGAGAGAGAGAGAGAGAGGAAAGAAGTGTCCTGAAGTCACTCACCTTGGCACAGGCTGCAATGTCAGCCGACCCGGTGGCCATCACTCTCAGGCCCTGTCCAGGGTATTATTTAAAGCCAAACAAATATCAGGGGCTGAATGTCACCACAAGGACACCCAAGCCTCATCTCCACCAATCAGTGTCCAGAGTTTCAAATCACCCTTTCTCCTTCCCTCGCCGACAAATCCATCTTCCTCGTCCCTATACCCGGCTGCACACCCCCATTCGACCCCCTGACTACCGCATTGAGGGGCGGCACTGTGCAACAGATTTACGATCCCCCCATCTCAGGCCGAGCACGATTTATTGACATTAGTTGTCAGCTTTCTTTTTGAGAAATTGCACGTAGAATTAATTTTAACTACGTCTTAATGTTAAATATCCTGGAAACACTAAATTTCATGGTAGGTGATGCTCAGAGCCGCATAAGCATATATCAAGTTCTTGGGCTTCATTGAAAGATCCATTTTTTTAGGCTTTAATTTAATAAGAAGCAGCTCATAACCGCTTCACCTCAGCTGTTAATTACACATCCTTTATGCTGAGGAATGATCTTGGGACACTATTTAATGCATCAAAAGTTTAAGTAATTTAATTTAATTGTTTTTATTACTTAATCATGTCCACGGCCACATAACTTGATGGAGAACAACCTGAACAAAGGTATCGCTGAGTGTCATTTTGAAAGAAGGAGAAATGTTCTGCTTTTAAATAATTCTGTTCTTCAAATTATTTTAAAAACACAAGCCCAATGATCTTGTTTTGGTGTAGGAGATGTATTTCACTTACAATACCCTGTAAATCAGTCAAATTCCATTAACTCCAAAGCAGTCAGTTATATGTAATATATTAGTAATCATGATGCCCTGAACAGCAGCAAAAGCTATATATGCAGCTTTAGCCTTTAAAAATAATGCAAGATTTCAACACCACTGTCAGTAATTGGACACCATGTCTTCAGTTATTTTGTGTAAACAACATATTAATAAATGTTCAACATGAACCAACAGCGTAACAGGATTCATACAGTAAAAATATAAGGGTGATAGCGCCTATAAAAATATTTGCATCAGGTTTCTTGGTACCTTTGAGAACTGACTGAAATGCCGTGCAGTCCAAGCAAGGAAACAGATTAAAATAAATCACAATCTCAGCAATAAACATGTAAATCTTGATCGATATGTACTTGCCTTTTTCTCCTTTTCAATAACAGCTGCCGTAAAGGCCTGCTGAGCACAAGCGGCCATAAAAGTATGTAAAATAAATTAGGAGAGCATAATGAGAGGCTCCAGCAATTCCCCCATAAATATAACATAACGACCACAACTAAAATGTCAGGGAATCCAATAAATCAATTTCCCAGGGACAGGCCGGCCTTTATGTGCAGAACACACAGCCATATTTATAATTCTCCTTTTTTTTTCCAGAGGATCTCATTTTTTGGAGAGAGGGCAGCCAGGGAAAGGGTGCAGCTCAACACAGGTCCCTCTCACACGAGGAAGGTTTAATATGTGTTCCATGTGATTCATCACCGTGACACGGACACCTGAGGCCTGGGCCCGCTCCATTTCTACTGCCTAAATGGTTTCTTGGGGACTTTCCTACACTCATGCACACACAAACACGCACACACACACAGAGTACAGAGCAGAGCAGAGCAGAGCAGAGAGAGAGAGAGAGAGAGAGAGAGAGAGAGAGAGAGAGAGAGAGAGAGAGAGAGAGAGAGAGAGAGAGAGAGAGAGAGAGAGAGAGAGATGGATAATGGATTGACAGAGAAGGCCTCATTTAAAAAGAGAGAGCTATTTTGTCCTAGCCATGTAATAGATTGTGAGTCCAAAGCCATCGAGTGTCACCAGTGCAGGAACTAATTCACTCTTGATGTAAAGAGAGAGGGAAAATCCACGGGAAAATGAGATGATTGAGATTACAACTCCATTTCAGATAACCAACACCCTAAGAGTGGCGTATTCATAGAGGCACAGGGGTTACAGGCCCATTACACCCGGTGAGAGTTACTTCAAACTAAATAAGCCTATTATTTACCCTATCTACTCTTCAGTTTCCAAACTTCACAAGGCCACAGTGAGAATAAGTACAGCAGCCTGTTAGTGTGGGCCTTGTGGCGTCTCTGTAATATCCACGATCGTAGAAATACCGTACAATCTTGTCCTATCGTAACACCAGTCCATTACATTATTGACGTCTCTACACAGACATTTAACAGGCAGCATCACAAGTTGTTTGACCTCATAAGCTCCATGTTGTAAAAACAAATAAATCTAGCAGAACAGCGAACTGCATAGGAATGCAATTATTCTAATAGCAGGCCCAGCAAAATAAGTCGAGTCAGTTATGGACAACCTAATAAGGAGTGTGTGATTGATGGCAGGCTGGTGGAGCCTTCATTCAGGAGACAATCACATACACACACACAGACACACACACACACACATAAACACACACACACACACATGCCCTTGGGAAGAAACACTTACATGTTTCTACTTCAGGAAATGTGATATTTTTGAACACTTCCGAGGTGAGGTGCAAGACATAAGGATGACAGGGACTGAATTACCTCATTTAAGCAGAGGACAAAACAGACAAGAAGAAAAGGGGGAAGATACAATAATTGACCTCATGTATTACAGTTGTGTTCATAACCTCTTGAGAAAAAATGATTCAGTTACAAACTTAGCCTTCATCTGAATGTAACACATGATGTGTTGTTCACACAAAGTGGTCTAAACCAAATCCAATGAACATAACTGCAAAATGTATACAGTGCAACCGTCTCCCATATTTTCATTTCTGTTCTGAAACTCTGTCCATCAGCCTCAGCCTCTAGAGGTGGCTTGTTTAAGAAACAATTAGGGGGGTATACAGAGCCATTTGCAGGCAGCGGGCCTTGCTGGGCAGGCCAGCCGGCTGGAGTACCTTTCACAGCTGATTTATAACACTGTCGCCTTGGCAAGGCAACATAATTAATAGGAGCATGGACTTCTAATTCCAATGACTTCCACACCAAGTGGGTTTCATTTGATTTATGATGGCCGGCGACTTTGCATTTTATCAGTTCGTTCAGTCATTATTTATGCTGATGACCAATTTCAATGGGTCGCTATCATCTAACTTGCCACTAATCAAAGAGAATTAGGGTTCACTGCATTATTTAGAAGCTGCTAATTTATCTTTGAAACAAGGCAAGAAGAATAGTTGTGGGAGCACTTGGCGAAATACACCACAGTGACTCTGCACATTCAGTGTTATTGGAATCGTAGCACTGTGAAAGAATGTGTTCATAACCACATGAGAGTACAGTCCTGAGCTCTTTATTGAGAAGATTCACTGCACAAGGACAAAGTAATTTAAACAGAGAGCTGACATATTCATGGTATGAATTTATGGCACTTGGACGCAAAAATGAAAGCAGTCATGATACAGATCAAAAAGGACCATTGGGATTAAATAAAAGTGTAATGCATGTGTGCAGAATTTAGAGCGAAGCCAACATTTTTAGAGGCCAGGATGCACTAGGCTAATCATTAAGTACAGTGAATGACTGACTGTGTTTGTAAAAGGCATTAACATAGCAAAAACATTTTCAAAGAGGCTTTTAACGAGGCAACATAAAAGAGAAGCTGGCCCACTAACAACACTGAGGCAACCTTTGCCTCTGTAAAATAGCAGGTCAATGTATATGTTCTCTATTAAGCTTGACTGGACTACATACTGAAAGTAAATGGGGGTGGAGTGGCAAAATATCTGGAGACACATTTTCAAAAACCCTAGCTCTTCAGCATGCACTCTAATTGCACTTCAAAGGTGAAATATTCCCAATTTATGAATGATGAGTCCAAAGCAGCCTTAATTTGGGGAATCAGTGACCGGCCTCAGCCCAAAGGCATAGATGGACATATCAAAGCAGGGCATCTCTCAAAGTGTCAATATTATGCTCATGTTATCAACCACAAACCCAACCTTGGTTAAGATGATGCACAGCATTCTTGATGTCTGTGTGTTGACTCTGAAACTTGATATGAACATGAGATCAGTTGATTTATGAGGATATTTTTCCTTTACTCCAAAGCCAGTTAATATATCTTGGTTGGAGAACATGAAAAACGCATGTAATTCCTACCAGGCTGACTGATGTAGCTAACGTTTGAGAGTCAAGTCAATGTACAATAGGGATAGTAAAAGTGTAACTTCTGTTTATACAACATTTGTATGTTTTTGTTTTGACTATAAAAGAGCAAGGAAGCAAAAAAGAAGATGCCAAAATAGCACCTATATTCAAGATTTGATCAAACGCTAACTTACAACAGTCCTGTGAACAGCAGCAACAAAAGCTTTACATGGTTTTATTTTCACAGATTCAAGTATTTAACAAGGAAATACACTGATATCTCTAACAACCATATTGTCTGACAATCCACTGTCTGATATAATATGGGTATGGGACTACCCTACAGCATTTCATAAAAGCACAGGTTTCCACAATAAATGCAATAAGCAGAGACTCCACTAGTCCCTTTGCATCAAACACGCAACCAAGTGCAATTTACTGTACAGAAAATGAAAAATGCACTCTTCAAGCATTTGACAACAGGTCCAACACAAATTATCAGACTTTGTTAGCCCATTCCCTTCCCCTGATTCCCTGTGTGATAAATTGCATTTAGCAAACCGCAGGAGGCTAAGCATTCTTGACATGTTTTTATTGATTTGCATGGGCTATATGCATGTAATCCTGTTCGTAGGTAAATCATGGCACAGGCAAATTCAAGTCACAGTGGTTCTACTTTGGGGAGAGAAAATTGGAGCCACCGCATGGGAGGCGGAATAGAGCTGGGTAGGGTGGAAAAGAGATGTAGTTGCCCATTGGAATCTGGGAACCTCTATTAAGATTTATAGGTGTTGGGATTCTACGGACCGGAGGCATTATTCATGGTAAAGCCTCTCTGTCTGGGCCTGTTTATAAGATGAGACAAGGCTGACAAAGATGGAGGCCTCTACAACAGGGCCAGGCTGCTTGAACATGAGGCTAGTTCACCTGGCACACCCACGCCATCAGCTGCAACCACTCGGCATCTTACTAAAAAATGCACAGGCAGGCTAAAGATTGGCACCTGCTCCATGTTCTCAGTGTGGACTGTAAATGACAATTGTTGGGTTGCAGGTCAACTTTGCATTTCAAGTACATACAATTTCCTATCCCAAAATGCAAAAACACAAAAATATGACTCTGTCAACTGAGCACAAATCAGCCAATACATCTTTGAGATGTATCTAAATGCACTAAAGTTTGTCATAGTGTAAGCCTCAGCTTTATTCACATGAAACCAACTCCTTTGAGGACTTCATAAGCATGCGCTGACTAATACAGTTTGCACTCAGGATACTAGCTACAGTGTCATGTAGCCAAGACTTATTTCAAAAACAGACAGAGCACCTTGGGTCCTTGTTTAAGAAGCCATGGCGATATTCAGTTTATTCAGCAATTTCCTGAGTGTCCCACCATACTTTATTTGGTCTTATTAGATGAAAACATGAGGATCACCTTCAACTTTATTAATGATAGTACTCTGGATGAAAGATGCTGGTGAAAATCTGCAACATCTGTTTGCTGCATTCACTTCTCAGCGGGTTCCACCTATTCCTCATGCCTAATGATGCTGATCCACTCTGCAAGTTTTACGGACAAATGTGTATTTGGCTACATTCATCATCCTGAATGAGTGTTCCTGATGAGCCATCCGCTGGCCTGTTTCACTCTTTCTACCACACGTTAACAAATGACAACTCCTGCCACATGTTTTCCATTTGGGAGACACAGAGAGAAACAGGGAAAAAAAGGGCCGAGGGATTCCGAGGGCTAAAGGATGGGCAGCTTCAAGGGAAAAGAGTCAATGACGCCTGCTCTTAACAGAATCCCCCCCCCCGTGCGCCATCAACCAACCGCAGCACCATGAAAATACATCAATTATGTAATGCCTTCAAGGAACAGCTACAGAACTGATCCATGTCACTGCCACGGCCCAAACCAAAATCCTTGATGATCGACATTAGCAGCGGACATAGTTTTACTGTACATGGACTTTAACCCCAGCAGTCAGTGGATGTATCCCTGTAGAACAACATGAAAGAGCAAACAGAGAAATATATGGATAGGACCAAGAATATGTTAACTTGGATAAACAAGTCGATGGTCGTTCAAAGTCCTGAGGAGCTGCAGCCCTAATAAATCATATTCCTTTTGATGTGCAGCTGGTTAGGAGTTTAGAAGGGGGGATGGTTGGAACAGACGTGAGTCAGGCACCAGGACACGCCGTCTGCTTTTCTCAAAGCCTGGGAATCCAAGTTTAGTGAAACTCTAGGGAGATGTGAGAGTAGTAAATAAGTTATAAATAAGGTCATAAGTGAAAACGGACCATGTCAGATCCCTGGATCATGATGTACTTGGTGAGAGAGAACAAGAGCAGAGTGGCTAATGTGGTGAGAAAGATGGATCTGAATGACCGGAATACCCCAAATTACAAGGGTGCATTACACAAACCTATCATTGCATACAAGGATGCCTGACATTCAGAGTTTTGACTAATATAATGTGTGTATGTTCTGAAAAGATTTACAGTGACCATTTGGTTTGAAGTTATGTTCTCTTTTTGCGCAGTCTCCACACAATGCATCCACACAAATACTGTCCAAGAACATGATCTTGATCTTGGCGTTCAAATGCTCAGTATGGTTGTCCATAGCCTGTCAATCCCATTGTCTTGAATGAACTCCCTGAAGGGGAGCTGGCGTATCGAGTATTGGTGAAGACTGAGCCTAGAAACACAGGCTTTTGTGCCCACGTGTTCTGGAAATCAGGATAAGCCAGAGGGTCCTGCAGCTATTTTGCACCAGTGGAGATGGATGCTGTCGGCGAGCTAAGCGTATTTAACATGAGCCAGTGTAAAACTATCCGTTGCACAAACAGCTGGAGAACCTCAGCTGGACTGGTGGGGATAAATCATATCCAGGAAGCCAAAACAGACACAGCTTGACGCCCAGCCCCAGGCTAAAACTCTTGACAAACGTAAATGCAGACGAGCTATTTATTGTCAGCTCCTAGCACCCGTTACTCCCAGCTCCCACTCTCTCCATCCTATCCCGCCTGGACTCCCAAGACTCGAGCCGGTCAACTGATGTCAAATGTGTTGCTGCTACAGCAGGTCTGTGATCATTTACTATTACAACACACATCTCACTAACTAGCAGTAGTCCTGGAGACTATGAGAGGAGAGTGGGTGAAGATAAACAAAGGACACCTTTTATTATTGCTCTAATTTTACACTGTTGGGCATGGTCATGTTCATGAAAGAACACTGGACCTTCTCTGTCTGCTTTTAAAGATAACAGCGGTGCCAGAGGTTTTCTTGTTTTGGTGATCTAACTCATCATTGTATGCTGGACTAATAAGTTTAGGTCTGGGACCCCATGAACCTGAGTAAAGATTCTGTACATCTCTCTCCCCCTCTCTATGTCTCTTACTGTCCTTCTCTCCCACTCTCTGTTCTCTTTCCCACACTATGACAACAAAGACAGCCGACACTGGTATTCCCCAAATACATCCGGGCCAATTAGAGGTCTCGCCGTGTTTAATGTAATGATGCTGAAAATGATTACTGTTGCAAAAAAATAACCACTAGATGTGCACTCAGCTGGCCTTCTCCAAGCCCTTATTCATCTGGAATTAAAACCCAGTCTGCCTGTGATGTCTGAAGGAAGCATATGTCATCCCTGCTGGGTATCTGAAAGTGTAATGCAGCCCCTTTATGACAAAGTCACTCCTATGCATAAATATTAAACCAACTATGCAAGAGTAAATTCATTGATGGTGAAACAAACACAATCTCAAAGTAATACATGAAGGTGGAGATGTTTATTACGGCATGTTCTGCATTATGAGCTGTGAATGATCAATCACACAGAGAGCATATTACTCCAATTTTCTCTGGCCTCTGTAACAACAAAGTTCATAGACACCAAATCAGTTTCAAGGGAACCCGGGGGCTACAAGTGCAAGACTGCTATATGAGACATTCATAATTTATGTGCATTTGATGTAGTGATATGTAAAAAACTTCAGAGGAATTTTAATGGGCTTGAGGCAGAGAAGGGAGAGAAAAATCTTTGAGATGGTTGTTTGGCCTTTTTTCAGTGAATTACTTCTAAATCAAAAAGAAAAAAAAAAGTTTCTAAATCTAAAAAACTCAGCCATTGAGCCTGTAATCATTGAGAAAAAGGAATTTCATCTTCTTATTTCAATGCCTTATTGATTTGGTGGCTTGGTTCTCATAAGCTCCATTACATGGCCCAAGTGGTGCCCGGCAACAGTGTCCAATGCAGTCAACAAAGGAAAGCTATTTCCATTGATCAATGTCTTTCCACACAAAACAGATAAAGATTGATAATACACTTCAGCAAAATCCTAAAGTCAATTAGGGCTTGATGAAAAAACAGTCCTGTGCAGGGACAATACAACCAAGGTGTTAATAAGCAAAAGCAAAAGCAAAATAAATCACCAAAACTGGAAAGTCTATTCCCTCCCTTCAAATGAAACAATAATTTATTAATCTTTCAGACAGATGGGTTCTGTTTGTGTAGACTATTGATCAACAGTAACCTTTTATTATTGTTTTCTCCATTAGAGGCACATATTAGAATAGATGAGAGTTGTTTAACTCGCTAACGTCCAGTATTAGAGTGCACTCTTGTTACTCTGAAGACCAAATGTTTTCACTGATGCTTCATGTAGGATAAATCATTGCAGAGAAGCCTGAGTCTGCACGTTAATTTGTCAGGCCATTAGAAAAACTCTCTCCTGTCGGTGATCCAATCTAGGCGGCAGGAGTGTCCATGCCCACTGAGCAGCCTTATTTGAATCAACTCAATGTCAGGTCTGATCAGGAGCTTGGGGACTGGGGCCAGACTAAGAGACATGGACAGGCAAGGAGACAAGATGGAGAAGAGATCAAGCAGACAGAGGCATGTGATGAGACAGCAGAGTAATGCTGCTGATGGCTCTGTGGGACCAATAGACTGGATCTGGATCACAAACATTTGTAGAGACCTGTGTGAAACTATTTATGGATGGATAGTTTATGATAGAGATAGTTGCATCTTTTATTAAAGGCTAATGCGTAGTCCATCCTTCTTTCTTTCTTAAGAATACAGCAAGAAAGCTGAGAGGAGCACAAACAGAGAGAAAACGGCAGAGAAACAGACAACATAACTTTATTTTATGTTGCCAAATGGAGTGAATCCACGTGTTGGTGTGCAGTGGGCATAACCACTAGGCTACTTAGTACAGTTACACAGTTTCCTGTGAGTTTAACTAAATAAATGTAAGTGTCTGAGTGATTTGCATGCCAAGAAATGCAGCTGTATCTTCAGATAACTGGACTGCCCTACATACTGTACAGCAGTGCCTGCAAAATCCCACAGCCAATATCCACAAAAATTGGTCTACAAAGACATGAGGGACTATGCTTCAAAAATAGGCCTTGATTGTGCCATGTGGGATAAAAAGCATCACTCAAGCTAACCATTCCCCCATCTTTCACTGATAAAATCCACTTTCCATTCATTACCCTTTATCATAAACACAAGTCTACGGGGAAGCAAGGCTTAGAAGTGGTTAAGCCTGTCCCTGGTTTCCTATTTCTAGGGAGCATTTATCTGATGATATATATTCCTTTTGGTAAGTGAAAGGAGTTATTCTGTTTCCAACAGGAAGGACATTGATAGGGCATTAGGGATTTGTTTATTTCAACTCAAAGCCATAGCATTTATCCAAGTATATATTTCGCTGCGGGCTCAGACCAAATTATGTCTCAAGGCAAGATAAATCACAAGGCACAAGTCAAAATGCCAAGCGTTTTATGATCCTGCACAGAGCCCTGATGGCAGGCTACACTTTACTGAAAGCTATGTTGCACTGTGAATTTCAGACACAACAGCCTACGTGTTCCTGTTTGTTTGTGACTAGACTGTGATGAATGTGACAGCTGTCATGTGCACATCAGCTGTCTCCGTTTTAGACACTCAACAGAATGATGGGATTCAAAAAGAAGTTCATCTGTCTCCCTAATAAATCCATTGTCTTGTCTTCCTTGAACAGGCCTTGCAGTGATGGACACATCCAACATAGCCAAACAAGCTTAGTGAAATATTGTAGATGCAGAAAGCTCATTCAGTTTAAGTGAGAGTGAAAAGTGAGTTGATGTGCTTGAGTAAACAACTCAACATCACTCTAGCAAAGAATTGACAGACAGGACAGGATGTGGAGACAATTTAGAGGATATAAATTACCTACAAACATTCTAAAACCAGTTGGATTTTTTTTTCTTTTTTTTTTGTTTATGACAAGCTGGTGGTGTACAGTTTTACGAACATCAAGGACATCTTTCCACAAATAGGTATTGTGCGTTTGTTCAAGTGGCAAACAAAAATACATTTCTGCATGTTCCCACAAAAAGCAAAGTTGCTGTAAAGTTGGGGCCTGGTGTCGTTCACATGATCTCTGTCGAGAGACTGTGAGGCTGAGCCAGTTAGAGAGAGGCCTTCTTATGTAAACTGCTGAACTTAGCATCCCACTGCTGCGACCCAGGCAACAATGCCTCCTTATATGCCCAAACAGAAGCTGTTGAACAAAACCCAACTGCTTGTGTAGAGAGGAGTTGAAGGGTCATGTAAACTCGCAGTGGACTAGAAGGCTCCGGAGAGAAAGGAGGAAGAATCGTCTTTTCAACCTCGACACTATTCGTTGAGAGGGATCCCTGCCATCACAAACATCAACCCAAATTTCTTTAAAGACAGGGCAAAAAGAGAGGACAAAAGGGGTCCACAACATGATACTATTTTAACATTTTGTGTGTGTTTGTGTGTGTGTATAAAATCTTAAAGAGGTCTTCTTTCCAGCCACAAGCTTGCTATCCAGTGAAGACCCCCTGGGGTTTTTGGAAGGACGCTCTTTCTTTCAAAGAGCTGGATCTCCAGACAAGGATGCGAATACTGGTAAACACCTTTTAACAACCCAATGCACAGGGGGCATTCAACCCTGATAAGCTTCAGTCTAGTATAAAATGAGTGTCATGGGGCATCCTGGTGGTTCAGTTGGCTGAAGAGCGTACCATGTAACTGTGATGTCCTGGGTTTCAATGTGGCCTCTCTCCCAATGTGTTCTGACCTATCTAATAAAGGCTAAAATGGCAACAAAAACAAAAATGAGCTTTTACTTTGTGATAGTAGTTGGAACGCAGCCTGACTATAACTTGAAAATGGGATGAGGAAGATTTACAAAAAAACTAACAAAAAAAAAGTATTAATGTCAGACCATTAACTTTTGAAACAATTCAAATAAGTTTTTTCGAGGAACTTTCTGAGCTGAGAAAAATAACTGGCTGGCTAATACCTTGAAGCACACTCAGTGTGGTTCAGTTTTTCATGACTTGAATCTAACTATCACCATCTTAAGTTGGATGCCTGACATGCAGTGCATGCTTGTGGTCAAATCTATACTTGCATTTTCAATTCTCACAAGTGCTACAAATACACATGCCTTACTTAAAATTGTATGGCATTACATGACATTGTAACCTAAGTAAAAGGTCGTGAAGAAAATGAGGATTGGAGAAACTTAAAAAACCTTCCGCCCACTTCCTCTCTGCCATATGGTGCAGAGCTCCTGGTGTCCACAGAGAGCCAGACATCTCACGGCTCTGATCACTAACTAGCCAGCCAATCAAAGCCTTCTGGCCATGGAGCAATTATCTCCTCTCCATAGTATAGGTGGAGAATGAACCGGCAACTCCTGCAGCCCTCTCCCTCTGTCTCCTGAAATAACTACAAATGCCTTACATACTCCGCTTGTATGTAAAACAGAGGGAAAAAAGGGATTTGTTTTCCTCAGACTCGACTGAGATCACATTACATGCCATGCCAAGTGCAAAGCCAGAAATCGCAGGGGTGGATTTTCACCTCTCACTGTTGCGAGGCATGAATTCTTGTCATTACATCAATTTATTTCAATGTCATTTGTGTGGGCTAGAGTTTGTCTAATTCGATGAAAGACAACATGACTCACATTGGACATGACTTTGTTGCCCTTTCCAAGCCACCTACTGTACCAAAAGATGAAAAATAGCACTGTTTCTGAGCCCACATAGTTCTCCTCACAGATGATCTGAAGGCTGAAAACATTTGAAAGATTGAAGAAACAATCCAGGCAGCCTACAATTTGTCATATACTGTACTGAGAGGTGCTCAGAAGTAAGGGTTCTTCCATTTTATCACAGGGGGTGGTTAGCCTGGCTGCACCTGACCAAGCTGACCTCCTCAGGACATGGAGGCGTGGCAGACAGTGGCGATGGCACAACACTGCTGACATATAAAGGACAAGTGTCTTGTGCCGGACTTGTGTTGGGTGTCTCTAGGCACTGTCATCACATTCACAGTCATATGCTCTCTGTTGGTTTGATGGCCTAGCAGACACCTAAGAGGCCAGACCAGGGCCCACTAAGAGATTCACAATCTCTACCTATCTGCCATGTTGCAAACAATTCATCACCTCCAGAAGGGAATATGAATATGAATCATGAGTGTAGAATAACAAGTACCAGAGTACTAAATGAAGAACATCATGATATTGTGTAATATTTAATGTAGAACAACAGATTTATAAGAAAAGTAATAAAATGATTTAGATAATTACGAGAACAAGGTACAAAATAAATAATTCAATGACAAAGATTATATAGCACATGTTAACAATAATGATTTATCATTTGAGTGATCAGAACGATAACTTTCCCACAATTATATTCTAATGGAGTTCATTTTTTCCCCAGCAAATTGCATAATCCACTAAGCTGGCTGAACAAGGCATTGCAATATTGTGTAGAACTTCCCATTTCATCTCTCTTAATAGCAGTAATGGTGCCACATTAAGCGATAGTCCTGCTCTTCTTAAGGGACGTTGCTAGTTTTACTTTTTTTATGATCCTGCTGCGAGGAAAGAGGTGTTTGCCTGTTTCATAGGGTACGCGGTGTCCGGGGGCCCTTGGCTGCGCTGGGCCTGATCGCGGGGCCTGTGTGAAATCCAAACTGACTGATCCAGGACAGAGCCAGGATTACACCACTTCCCCCCTGAATTCTGTCCTTTCCAACAATGGGCTTCCTGTAAGCACGGTCAAGTGAGCCGTTAGTTAGCCACTGGAGCCGCGGAGTGGTGGTTCAGGGCCACTGTGGGAAAAGGCAGGGGACTGGAGGGTCGTGTTACCAGTCCTCCCACCTAAAGCCCCGAAAGCCCAACCCCCACCATCAGCATCACCACCCACCACTTTGCTCCCAGTGCCTCCAGCAGGTGTCAGGTTCTGGCACCCGACATGCCCCTGGCAGGTTCAGATGTCAGTCAGGGAATGGGCCTGTCAGTGTCTCAGTGGGTCAACAATGAGGTGACTTGTAGTGGTTTATTTCTGCCATTGGAGGCGCTATCTTCAATCGGAGCAACTCTGACATCCTGCACTTTATCGGTTATAGTGGTTACTCGAATGTATCACAAATAATGTGCTTTCATTTATCGACTACCACATTCCTTTAGTCATCATTGAGTATTAAAATTAACATTCTAGTTTACGGATAATGACATGCTGTTGAAATTGGTAAATCATTTATTGAATGCTAAGGGGTTTAAGGCAATGATTAATTCTTACCCTATCCCAAGTTCCTGTTAACGTTGGAGCCAGAGATGAATTGATATTATAAATCATTTGAGCAAGGGGTCAATACCATGTCACCAAATTATCTCAATCTGCCTTTGATACAATCGCTTCTGTAGTAAAAACAGCTTTTTTAAAGGATGAGCCAATGGAAAAGAGGGAAAGAAGAGACAGAAAGAGAGCAAGAGAGAGAAAGAAAGAGAGAGGGGGGGGGAGAGAGAGAGAGAGAGAGCGGAGCTATTGAGTTTGCAGGAGTTGAAAAATCCCTGAGCACAAAGGCCATCAACAATACAGATCTTTTCTTTAGTGATGTCTTTAGCAGTCTGGGAGTAGTCCATACCAGGTTTAATTATGCCACACAAAAAGAAATGTTCTGTGTGATGTCCTAAATCACAGTGCAGTGACAACCAGCTCAATAAGCCCTTCTAGAACAATGCACCCGGTCCCATCGACCTCCTCTCACAGCATACAAAGGTGTATCATTTGGCCAGGAATGATAATTAGATGCAGAATTTACTGAAAACTGTCAATGGTCATGTCAATAGAGAGGCTCTTAGCATCTGTCATCCAGCAAATCAATGACAATTTTCAGCTATGAATTCAAGAAAATGATAGCTTTCAAATAAACTGCAGGAGACAAAACGTGACACTCCTTGGGGAGGGATCAAACATTTCAATTCCCTCTTCTACCTTCTTTATATAACTATTTCACAATTTTATTACTTACTTTATTATTCAACTATTTGGACAAATATTTTTTATCAAACAGCCCGATGACGACTGGCCCTCTCTAAAGTATTGAAGAAACTTGGTGATAAACACTTAACTGGTTACATGAGCAGAAATAATTAGTAAGTTTCAAAAATTGGTAACCATTCCTTTTACATCCTAGTATTTCCAAGGCAAATACATGGTAAGAATATAACATGACCAAGTAATTACAGCTGTAATTAAGTCATCAGAGCTGTAGTGAAGTAGGTAAATACAGCTGAATTGCCTAAAACACATCAAGTCGCTAGTTGTCACATGTTTAGGATTGTAACAGCCCAAATTTAGTGGCATAATTCCTGAGGAATTGAGCTGCATTTTCTTAGACATCTTCTCCATCACCAAACTATGAATTGCTTCAAATGTTGTGGGAAATATCAATAATGACTTGCACAAATTCTGAATGAACACATAGGCTACTTTTCTTCTAGTTTTATGGTACATTTCCTCAAATAGTGGGTACATTCTTTAATTTACCCACTTAGTTACAGCTGTAATTAATAGGTAACTTATTCTTACCATGTATTACCATGCTCCCAAGCAATTATGTATTTTCTTCACTATGCTGATGATACGCTGTATTTGCCTGTAAAACCCAGTCATAGGTAGCCTTGATGCAGAGCCCTGCATTCACGCAGGAATCCCGTAGGACACAACACAATATTTCGCAGCGTGGGACTAATTCTTAGTGCTGTGGGTGAGAACTGTGGGATGATGGATCCTTGTTAAAAGTTTCAGCACTACAGTCGGGGACAGTGCCGAAAAGCCCCACTTAACCATGCTTCAGCTCAGCACCACACAAATGGTTATTGAGTAGGTGGATCACATTCTCTCTTCCTGGCAGTTTATAACTAATGTTATTTTCTACGTTGCTTTACACATTGTTCTAAGGTTAGTAGATTACTACTACTAGTGCACAACTCATTCATTGTGCGTGTAATATTGTGCTAGCTAGGTGTGTAACAGGTTAGCCTAGCGAGCTTGCTTTATTCTGGTTACAATATGACATCAAGGAACAAGACTTTTCAACAGCGGTTAGGAGTGGGACAAAACCTTGGGAGGTGCGGGTGGGAGCAGGACGAAGACAAAAAAAAAATCCTTGATGTCTAAAAATTTGGCTTCCAGTTTAATTTTGAATTGATTCCAAGATGTTATTGATCACTTACATTCTATCTACATATAAAGCTCTTATGGCTGTTCCAAAGTCAGCCATAACAAGGTAAAAGTGTTAACGGAGTCGGCGGTTTTACCTATCTGATTGTCATTTGATATATTTGTTTTGTTCCTTTTATTTTAAAACCCTTTGTAACTCTAGGAAAAAAAACTACAAAAATAAATGAATTCTTATTCTTATTCTTATTATTTTTTCTTATACCCCCACCCTCTCTCTTTCACTACTGCCTCTGAAAAAGAAAAGGTCAGGGAACATTACAGGCAGAGTATCTGAAACAAGATGTAAAACATCTCTGAGACATGACAGGCGAGGCTGGGCTGGGCACAGGCGGCTCTGAGGGCCCATATTTATCTCCAACCCTGACAGATTTAGGGCCGGGGTCAGCAGGTGTTGGACTCAGCAGGAATTGAAGGTCAACGACACGGGTTCGGACATTAAAAATAAATGTAACTGCTGGTCACGTCACAAAGAGCAAATTAACACCGCAGCAATGCAACGTTGTAATCTTCAGAGAGGTATAAAGACCGGTTAGTCAGGCCTGGAATCTCACAGAGAAAATGAGAGCCACTTATCCAATAACGAGAGCTTAATGAGGGTCCCTTTAACTAGCTACAATGTCTCTCTTTCCCTCGGAGAAACATTTGTCTTACAGTACAAATGTGATTCATGCATCATTTCTATTGTGAGAGAGGGTACTGTAATAACGGTATAAATCACAAAGGGCCAAGGTTGGGGTAATGAGACTTAAATCTCTTAAAACAACACCATGAACTCAGTTGAATGATAAAATGATGTGGTGGAGGAAAATACTACCTTACTCGGGTAAAGCTACACCACTCTCCGCATAGGCGCGTATGGCTTTTGGCAGTGCAGAAGCCCTACTTCATTTAGCTCTGACAGGCAATTTAATACCGCAAAATTACTAACCTTAGCTTTGCAATTACTTTTCCAGCTCTGAACATTTTCAACCCCTCTGTAGATGTAATCTTAAGGTTAAGGCCCCTGGATAGGGCAAACCCCAAGGTCTGAACTTACACATTTACTGTGGCTCTGATCAGACAAGAAACATGGGGAACATGGGAAATGTAGAGAGGATAATAGTTCACCCATTTATAGGGCAATTCCATGTTGCTCCTCAGACCTTGTACTGTAACAATACTATGTTCCTTTCCCCAGCCAACATAATGACATATTAAAACTACTGATCATGATCATGTATCTAATAGTTATGGCATGACAGACTAAGCTCTAATCTCACCATAAAAAGATTAGAAAGTGTGACAATGGTGGTTGGCTTGCTAAACTATCATTATATCCTTAATGGTGTGATGAGCACACTTTTTATAGCTTCAGTCTAGACAGGAGTTGAACCTTCTTCATTATATGCACAAAAGCACTCAGAAAAAAAGAGGAAACAGAGAAGGATAACAAAGAATATAGTGTAATCCATTAACCTGTACACTCCTCTACAGTAGACGTCCTAACCCTAACCCTAACCCTTTCCTAGTTCAAACCTCCTTACTAAAGATTCTCACTCTACAGTAGATACTATGCTCAGCCCAACACTAGAAAACCTACTTTTAAAAACATCCTCACACCAAACCCAATATATTATCAACCCCTAGTAAACCTCCTCATTGTATCCCCTTAGCATCCTAAGCATAACCCTAGGAAAGTCATATTTAATCCCCTGGTGGCCTTTTCACATTTAGGCCTGTTTTGACAGTGGGGGAAAGGGGAAATGATTTGTGCTGATGAGTCTCTGCTCTCATTGGCTCCTGACTGCAGCTTTACTGAGCCTCTGACAGATGCGTCCCCTGCCGTCTGATTAAAAAGGGTCATTTCTCCGGCGCACACTGTGCCGCGCTAACCTTTCATTTGAAGGATGATTGCCGCGGAGTGACAAACACTCCTCCGTTAGTTCGTTTTGTCTGTCCGCAGTGAGGATATTGACATTCAGATTTTGCCGATGCTCTCATCTTGGAACAGATGTCACAGTTGGCAAGTAGTCTAGACAGCAACAGCAGGTAGGACAGAGCTCAAGGGGCGACAGGAGACAAGTGGGGAAAGTGACAACGTGCACAACAAGTGTATGTTTTACATCTAACAGTCTGTCCTCTTTCCCTTGCCGCACCTCGCAATGACCCTCATAGAACATCTGCTTGCTGTGCCGGGCAGGTAGCTGTGCCCTCCCCTTCTCCTTGGCCTGCTTCTCATTCTCACAGGCTGGTGTGGTGTGAGAGGGAACACCAGCCAAATTATGGAAACCCTCGCTCATCTACGACAGGCAGAAACACAAACCTCAAACCCCTGTGGTGGGCCAAATCCCCTCGCTAGGACAGATGAGGATATTCTAATGTCAGGCCTGTTGGCAGGGGTGTAAACTTGTGGAAGTGCTGGTATCAGATAGGATATCAAAGTCAACAAGCCTGTTGCTTTAAGCTGATCCTTCTGTCCCCTGGAATACTGCTGCTCTGTGAAAGCCCAGAGGAGCCTTCAAATGTTTCCCCGAGTGCAACCTGATCCCTAACAGACAGAGTCATGCGGCTCCCTGTGCTATCAACACTCCATGCACAGCAGGGCCACTCTAATACCCCATTCCAACCTGGCAGTCTGGAAACACTTGAAAAATCACACAGCCAAGCAGTAGAGGCCTATGCTACATATCTACTGAACGCAACATACACAAGTTCTACCTGTTGACATAGAGTAGTTTTAAGTTCTAATGTAATTATGAAAAAATAAGTCTTAGTACTACAAAACTAATTCATTTGTATACAGACTGTAAGACAAGGAGTTCCGCTGTTCATAGAGTGCTGCAGATTATTCGTAAACAGACTGTTATACTAAATGTGCAGATCTCCATTGCCAGCCAACAAATCATCAGTGTGTTTGCGTGTTTTACATGATTAAGTGATGGAGGATAATTCCGGCCATGGTGAATGCTAAGCCCATTTTCCAGAGTACTCTCTCTGACTTATAAAATCACTGTGTTTCTTTATGGGAGGGGTAACCTGTAGCCAGAGGGATTTCATAGATGTCCTACATTTTACCTGCATGTTATTTAATATTTTTTGAAGCAGGTCTGGTAGCGGATAAGAAACAAGCTTTTTATTATCATTAGGTACAACTGATTTGTGCGTCTATATGTTGAAGAATAAAACTTGCTTACTTAGCACCTTATTCTATCCATTGCCTATGCAATGGATACTACCTGACAGTAGTATGTACTACTGTCAGGTTTCTCTTTCTCAGCTAAAAGGCTTGAAATGTGACGGGATGTTAGACGACGTTAGCATTGCTAAGCAGAGAGTTTTTTTGTCAGACAATTTTTTTTGTCAGAATCAGACAATCGATAATACAGCTATGCTGCTATGGTGTTTTGCCTACTTCCTTGTTCCAATGTTTACATTTTCACCTAATGTCATAGACACGCCTACTCTTGCCATGTTCATCCAATGAGGGCTTTCTGAACACGTGCAGTAATTCAAAAATGTTCGAATGGATAGGAACTACTTTTAATTCACAAAACTATTAATTTTTATTAGGCCTAGCAAAAAAATTTGTAATCGCACACATTTCCTCCATGGATTACATTACTACATCAAGTTTACCATCTAAGAAATTTGGAGTTGAATGAAAGTGAAAATGAAATGAACTCACTGAAGTAGGGAAAAAGTCACATGATAACTTTTTCTAAAAATGTCAAAATCCACTACAACTTTTAGAAGGGAGAGAGGACACACTGTCAAGTCATTCAGGTCCCAGGTCTTTAACTTGCAGCTTATTTGCCAGTGCTTGCCTCTCAGATGGTGTTTGTTTAAATATTACAGAATTTGCCTTCTCCATGCTCTCTAAAGCAGTACTGCTGCTTGTTTTTAGCTTCTATTGGCTAGCTAATTAGCGAATGACCTTCTGTCATCACTTCTTATGCTGCCTTTCAGAGATGCTTATAAGTCAAGCATGCTGATAGGGAAAAGGACCATCTCCAAGCTAAAAGTACAGTGAATATCGACATTGCCTTTCCAAGATGAAAAGCACTCAAAGATGAGAAGGGACTGAGGAGTGATGCAGATGTTGTGGCTCTTGATTGCTGCTGAATCAGACACTCTTCTTCTTTTGGAAGATTATGCTATTGTTTATTAGCCGCAGTCTATATTAAGTAATTTTATTATTATGGTAGGCAGGTAGTTGCTAACATAGACCAAGTGCTAACGTTACTGTAAGCAGTCGCTGTCTTTTGTCAATTTAAAATTATCACTTGAGTATTTGCTGACAACGATCGACTGTAATAGATATGCAGTAATTGTGGAACTGTGGAAGAGTCATCACATCAAAAAAAATATTTGATATAATTAGATATTATATTAGATAGATAGTAGATATTACCATCTCTGTAGAGAGGGTGCTCTTATGGTACGTTCAGATTATGAGTGACAAAGCCACAAAATGGGTGAGCGTAGTGTCGTGTAGCCAAGTCTCCCTACAAGTGGCGCACTTGTAGCCACTTGTGTCATCAATGTTGTCACCAGCTTGTGTACCATAAAATATGCACTATAATGTATTTCTAATGTTATTAGCTCTGTGTCGCTGACTCCCATTTACTTCCTGTAGCTTTATTGCTTGTAATGTGAATGTACTGTCAGGCACAGTCCGGCTTAAATTCTGCGTTTGCGTTATTTGTAGTTGCTTCACTCGTCTCAGTAGAACAACCCATGCTTGTTTGTTTGGGGGTTTGGCAGGTGCTGTCAGTCCAGGTATGTCAAAGAACTAGCAACACTGTTGCTAAGCGATTGCAAGAAGTGCAGGGCAAAAACACCATAGCAGTGACCACTTAGCACCAAAAATGTCTTGCTTTACAATGTTGAATTAGAGTTTTAATATAGATTTTTTTTTTTCCCAGTGTAACTGTAGGTGGGGCTGCAGCCTATTGGCCATTCACCATTGATTTAATCTATAGGGCACATGTATCAAAGCTACTGCTATTATCTTTTAAGTTGTCTTTGGAAGGTGTGACTTGCAAAATGCAAACCTGGGACAAACTAATGTGGTTTGTGATGGAAAATGTATTGAATGTTCTAGGAAATTTGCTTTTGTGCCAGCCATGCAGCAACTACACAAAAGTGAAAGATTAAAGTGATTTGGTTGTCTATGAAGGCAAATTTCTGTCAATCAAACGGAACAAGGGAGTAGTCAAAGCATCTCATCACTGTCCATCAACATAGTGAAAACTGCAGCTCTTCAGATCATGTCGTCCACACAGAGGGAGCTCTCAGTTCAGAAACAACTGTCGAAGCACAGTGGGCCGCATCACGTGGAAAAGCTCCTTGGGTGATAAAGGTACTTATAACCCTACATATATTTATGGATACCATTAAAAACAAAACTGCTATAAAGAAAATAGCTGACTGCAGAGCAAAAAGCCCGAAGGACCCAATTTCCTCCTGAAGCACCTGATGGACACACTGACAAGCAGATTGCTTTCCAGTACCAATTTTTGGAGCATGTGAAAAATGGGCCGCGCAGCCGGTATGTGGTCTGAGATGAGTCATAAATCTTGTTTTATCTCCTCCGTGGTGGTAGCAGAAAAGGATGAGTTGCTTTTTTTTCATCTCATTCACATGTCTATCTGTCTGTTATCTGTGCCCTTGAGCAAAGATTACTGATGCCCTGTCTTTGATATATGACACATCGCACAGAGCAGCTTTTCATCCCGTGAATTAACCCAGAGAGGGAGAGAAAAAATGCAAACCTGACTGCCATCAGCCAGGGGGGCTCTCTCACTGTTCCTTTGTGCTCCTCTGGCCCCCCTCCCTCACTCATATGATCCTTCCCACCCTCCTTCCCTTAGTGCCGTGGATCTCCTCCTCTTCCCTCCCTCCTGATATTGAGCAGACAGGGAGCAGAGAGCATCATGGGTAGCCAAGTTTGGTGGCAAATTGTTTATCTGACCTCTGCACGTCTCTGCATTTTATAATCTAGTGTGTGTCACCCCTGTCTCATCCCCATAACAAATAGTCCCTGTCAGTCCCCGCTTCCTTTATCAGAAGCAAGAGGTAAGGAGAGGGCCACTGTAAGTAACCGCACAGAAGGAAATCTCCTACAGAAAAATAAAAATGGGATTTCGAGTGAGTGATGAGAACAGAGATTCCCATAATGATGCCTCAAGAGCAGAAAAAAGGATAAAAGGCAGAGATTAAAGAAACAAATGGTGGCATATTATGTGTTAACAGCTTATGTATGTCATGGAGAAAGAAAGAGACTGAGATAGGCTTTCAGGAGAATATTACCGTTGTGTTACTGTCCCTGGTGAGGAATATTTTATTATTCAGTATCCAGGAAGGCAAGCTACAATGAGCTCAACCTAATGTATCATCCCCCAATACATCTGAATAATGGTGCTTTAAATGAGTAAGACAAATAGCAGTGACCACTTTATGCAATCTAAAACAGAATGTAAAATAACACATTAGGCCTGACTGCCACAGTGGAAATTAAAAGACTCTACATTACAGAGTAATAACCATTTCTCTCTCTACTCCAGACTTCATTAACCCAAAGCTAATCTCCCACTCAAACTCCCTGATCTTCACATGCCACAGAAAAAAAATGTGTTCAGTAAATACTGGTCGTTCTGTGTTTGGAAAAGGGCCACGGAGCAGAACATTGTCTACAAATCAGTCTTCTTCTTATTCTTGTTCTTCTTTTTCATCTAAGCAATCCAAAAGGTCATAAATAAAATATTACGCCACAAGGGAAGTGCTGTAATCCATTATCATAATGGCAATGCTCATGATCTATTTCATTAACATGCAGTCTTTAACCCAAACAAATGTGTTCCTCACCCCTGTGTTGCATAGCCATTTACCAGATACAAACACGCTCATGTTTCTTAACCTGGAAGCTGCAGAATGAAGCAAAAGTTGCCATGCTGTACACTTGCTGCACATTACATTAAGTTAAAAGAACACATTGAATATTTATGGGCAACATGTTATAGTATGATGAATCAATTAAATTGATGGTGAGGTATATATCAAATGGTGGATACATTTTCTACGGGCATGAAATGGGCCAAAATCTTTATAGCCTATAGTCTTGGATACTGCAGTGTATGAATATGTTATATTCAAAGAGGAATCAAGGCAAGGTTAAATAACATCAAAATAAAGGCGTATGAGTTAGCAGTGGGCTTCCAGCTATGTGCTGACAATATGCCCTATGTCAGAGGCTCAGAGTGCAACACGAACTGTGTTTATTTCTCACACTGACATTCACACAGCAGTGTTTAAAAGATGATGTGGACAGCACCGTCCATATGTGTGAATGACTGCAACATAAAGCTGGAGGGCACAGAGGCCTACTTTCTGCCTCCTGTAAGTGTTAATATAACCTTTTCATCTGCTCTCCCAATGGCTCTCCTGAATCAATTCCCCCTCAGTGTCCCTCAGCGTCTGTACAACTGGCACCTCCGCAACTTGTTCCATTTGTTATATTGAGCTCCATCTGGCCTCGGTCATTTGGCTTTTTAATTTAGTTGTCTCCTGCTCTCTAATTTATCTCACATTTACAAATGGCGTCGACCGCCCGTTCCAAGCTGCCCCTCGTCAACGGCAGAAATACATTTTCGCCAGGCATCGGGCCGGCCGTAAATCTGTGATGCCGGGTTATTAATAGATAGTAACAGATGTTTACTGATTGTTGATTACCAGTCTTGTTGACCAGTGAAATCTGTTCATAAATGGAATGGAATTTATAGCAGAGCAGAATATGCACCTCTGCTGGGCAAAATGGAGAAATAGTGCCAACAGACATTGCTCTCTCTCTCACCCTCTCCCTGAGGTATACCAACATATGGTCAACTGCTGAGGATGACACGCACTAGTACATACCATAGCCTTTCTCTCTCTCTCTCGCTCTCTGACTAATTCTCAATCCTATTTACTGCTTATTTGTACAGTATGAGTGAAAGGAAGCAACTGTTTGGCCACAGACACCCTCCTGACAAACACGTTGCTGGAAAGTGACACAACACATCTCACTTGTCACTCATCAGCAGCCGCTGCTGGCAGTTTGGTGATCCATCTTTCAGTAAGTAGGTGACATGACTGACTTCCAATAGTTTGCACATCACTTTGCAGAAAAGTTACCATGAAACTCTGATTAAATGTCACCAAAGCGAGGGGGCATGCATGAATGGCCAATAATGTTCACCATATTTCCTATAAAGTTGAAACATATTCTTCCAATTTTCTTCTTCTTCTTCTTCACAATTTCATCACATTGCACCATAACACTTTTCCAAACATTTCCAAAAGAGCATGCTGGACAAACTATAGCCATCATTTGTGAATGTCACATAATTATTCATGTTTTAGAGCCAATATGAACTATTATTTTTCCATTCACTGTGCATTAATGTTAACTGGGATACAGTTCAAACAGGTGGGTTTGATAAAGATTCCACTGGTACTCCTCTAAAAGAGTAATCATTTCTGCGCACAATTTTCTATTTACAGACACTGTGCCCAGAAAGCAGGGAGCCACAGACAACAAGTTGCAAACTGTGACAAGTTATAAAACTTTAAAGCAGGCAGTAAATAGCTCTGTCACTCTATCCCTAGTGTTATATTACCTGGACACATTTATCTGACGGGTGGTAAATCTCAATTCCCCCCCCCAAAAAGGCAACGGGAGACACAACAAAATAAATTACAGATAGACAGACAAAAACATATGACTAGTTAATCAAATGAACAAGATGTTCCAAGAAGGAACACCATTAATATTGACAACAAGCTGCGACAGTGTTTTTTGGGAAGAGAAGCAGGAGTAAAAAAAAAAAAAATTCAATAATGCTGTCCTTCCGCTGTACAGTTTATAACCGTCCCTGGAAACAGTTTGTATTCCCTAATATTTTTTTTTACAGTTGCTTCACCTGCCTGATATCCTTCAGCCCTTTCCTTCAGAAGCTGTCAAAGCCGCCAAGTATAATATATGGCCTCTCCAATGAGAACAGCTGTAGCCACTCTCTCTGCTGCCTCTGCTACCCTGCCCTGCATGAAATAATACATCAAGATTAATTGATTTCCCGTCACTCTTAGAGAAAAGAAAATTAATTTTCATGTATCTTTTCCCCCCAACCCCCAGCATATGAATTTTGTACATGGCAAGTAATTTAAGTTTTTAATTATTCATGAGGACTAAAAACATGATAAAGTGTTTTACAGAAGGCCCCAAGGCCGTAGCCAAGAGCTCAATGTGTGCTGAGACAACAATAGCACTCTCTAATGCCTATATAAATAATATATGTATTTACATATATCTTAGTACATCTTAGTTCAACCCCCCACACCTCTACTCTCTCTCTCTCTCTCTCTCTCTCTCTCTCTCTCTCTCTCTCCGTCTCTCTCTCTCTCTCTCTCTCTCTCTCTCTCTCTGTCTCGCTGTCACTCTCGACTCAAGAGGAGAGGACACTGGTTTATAAAATAATGGGTCTGATGAGTTGAATAAATTTAGTGAATAGATTCACATGAATACATGTACCAAGGTATACTGTATTAATACTACAATGGATATTTGCTTTTTAGACACATTTATATACATACCACTGCCTTACCTTGTCATTATATACACTACCTAGTCTTTTTTTGTTCCAAATCTAGCCAAATATGTTCAGCAGTAGTTCTATTCTAGCGAGGTTTACTCCCATCATTTCACTGCTATTCAGTGCTGCAGAGGGACCAATCAGGCACCGTCTACAACCAACAAACAGAAAGTCATCAAGCTCCTTCCATCAAGTTCTTTCTTTTAATGCAATACATTTTGCTTGTTTTTTTATATGAATTGTATCTTTTTCACTTTGTCTCGATGCTTTTAATGTTTTATGTAAAGCACTTTGAATTGCCTTGTTGCTGAAATGTGCTATATAAATAAACTTGCCTTGCCTTGCCTTCCAAATGACGGCTATATGGGGAGAAGAGAGCTGTAGCCCTTTGCTAGCTGCTAGGTTCAAGGACACTCATACTACTAAAACTAATATGCTCCTACAATAACACTGACCACACCCTATAACCATGGCCATTATGGCCTGAAATAAATGAAATGAAATACATAAATAAATGAAGAAATACTACTACTACAACTGTGAATATAACAATAATAATAATAATAATAATAGCAACAACAATATTTGGTACTACTAGTAGCAGTATTGTTGTTATGGTAAAGCTGTTTACATGACAATGAGACAGTATGAAAGCACTATGTTCTTTCTCAGAACTATTTGTGGCCATGTAAGACACAGACATTTCCTCCATAAACAATACAATGATTTCAATTGTGAGCATAAATCACTCTGTAAGAAAGTCATCTTTAGCATGAGCAGACATAATAACAACCCAGTGGAGCCTGTTTGCTATGTGCTTTAACATTGTCCAACTGCGTGTCAGTGGATGATTGAGAAGTATGTCTGCTGTGAGAGGCGAGCATGCTGCCCACAGCCGCTGGTTTTAAGTGCAAGCCAAAGGAGGATGCCATGCCACTGACGCCAAGGCAACTCACAGGCCTGACTGGCAGGCATGGCTGCAGACTGATGTGTATGCTGCACACTGCTCCTCTACATTATGTGTGACACAGCAACAGCGACGAACAAGAGGCATACATCACATTTAGGAATATGAATATTTATCTTGCATGTGCCAATATGACCAGCAGCAACTATGAACATCTGTGGGGCTTTACAAAAATACAGAACTGCCCAAGTGAGCAATTGAAGAAAGCGCTGAATGTGGTTGCAACTCCTACCTGTATTTATCTGTGTTTAACATCCTTTACTAACTCACCGTGTAGCCAATAAAATATCCATTAAGACCACACACGCTTACCAAAGGCTCAAAAGAACAAAGGAATGATTAACTTATTAGGGAAAAAGAGCCCCTGCAACCCCCACATTTGTCTTCGTTGATAGTTAGCAAGAGCGTAATTATAAGGTGAGATGTTTGTGTATGCATGTGTGATATCACGTGTGTATATGAGGGTGTGTGTGTGTGTATGTGTGTCTGTGTATGTTAATCTTCTTAATGCTCTTACTGTGGTACTAGTTAAATTGGTCTGTCTAGCAAAAGGTTCTAATTATGGTTGTAGAGCCTAATTAGCATTTAGTATAACACCACAACAAATGCCGCAAAATCACACTAATTCCGCAATAAACGGCCTCAATGCTACGCCATCAAGCTGCTTTGCTATACAATGAGAATTAATCGTGGCACACCACAATGGGCCAATCCTGCACTCCTGCTGAGTGTGTTAAATCATTTTTCACTGCTTCCAGATTGTTCCTATCAACAACTATTCCCAGGAACACTAATAAGCGCATATCCTCATTAATATCATACAGCCTAAATGATCTGCAATCTCAAAACATGCTTTAGCAAATCATTAGGCCACTGACCCCACGGATACCAATGCGGAGTGTTACCGCAGGGGACTGGGTGTACTGGTGGGTGTTGATGGTGACACAATCAAGATCTTTGAAATTGTGGAGATGAGATTTACTGCGAGCCAGCATCCCGCTGAGGTACAGGTATTATCTGCTGCTCACAACAAATTTAGTCATCCAACATGGCAGCCAGTACACGTCAATGCTGAAAGTGTTGCTTCTGCAAAAATACTGCCCTCCCCACAAAATCAATCAAATACAACTCCCTGACCAATGATGAATATCCCGATTGGGTTGCTCTGAATAAAAATCAGTATTATGCAAGAACTGCAAACCTTCCTCCCTTTAACCCATGTTAACTGGCAACCCTCTCTAATGAAATTGTATGTTGTAAGGCAATAAATTCACACTAATAACCTGATGCACAGGGCCCATCTGTTCTGGAATGGTAAGACAGTCACACAGATGTGATCAGAAAACCAAGGGGGAATAGAGATAACATTTGATATGGATGGTTGGCTAGATGTATGTGGATATGTAAGAAGGTTTGGATGGATTGGTACAAGAATGTAGATATTGATAGATGATAGTTATAAGATGTGAAAATCTCCATTTGGTTCTTCAGCACATGGCATTTATTGCAGCCGACTGATATATTATTTACTTTCTTTGACATCTGGAGTTAATGTTCCTTATCTCGGTAACAAAAACAATTTAGAAAGGCAACTTCCACAAGTCAAACTATGCCATTTCCCAGGCTCCTCTCTGCTATCTGTCTCCATTGAAATATTCTCTATTTATTTTGGAAAACTTAAACAACTGCTGTTATGTCCGCCTAGAGCTGGCATAAGCCAGAGTAGCAGATTCATCATTATAATACTTAGCACTGAGGGAGAAAAAAATGCAGCGCTGCACTATATCGCAAGCATGATTTAGGCCCAACGGAGGCCACAGGAATTCAAGCTGTCAGACTCTGAAGTAAATTCAGTTCCTGTAAATAAATTGGGGTGTCCAATGCTTGCAGAGGCTATCTGGTTCTGTAAACCAAAGGGAGGATCCGAGACTGCAGTTGTGTTCTGGTGTATTAGTGAGGGTGTAGAGCAGGATAAACACAGAGCAAACATGGCTGTCTTTTCCCTCTGCACAAGATCCCAATAAGGGGAAATGTGTAAAGAGAGACAACGACAGATTTATAAGTGGACAGGGGAAACAAAAGAGCTGTCATTCTCCAAATTTATTTAGTCCTCTTCTAACATGCTTCCTTGTCACCATCTAACTTACTTAGTTATATCTAAACTGACAAATATTGACAACTACTTTGTTTCTAGGCAACAAAAAAAAGTGCCAGCCCTTGTCCATACTGCACTGGGTTATGAAGGGAAGGTTCATGCCAAACCTCAGATCTAGTGTTGTCATAACTGAGGTGCCTCACTGGTTAACTGCCAATATTGGCATTGTGAAGACACATGTACGATGGCGCACTGATGTAGACAGTATTCAAATTGCTAGCATCGCTATAAACGCTTGGTTTTATGATTCATCATCTGCGGGAAGTCCAAGGGCTAGCACATAAAACCCTGTTCAGCTCGGAGAGGTCCTGTAGAGACACGCACAGAGGGTACACTGCAATCTACAAGCCTGGCTGAATCGTTGAGAACAAGGTCACTGCACTGATACCACAGTCAAAAGCAATATTAAAACCACAGGAGTGTTATTCCAAAGTGATACACTTTGATTTGGATAAGCAGTGGCCCAAAATAATCTTGAGATCAAGTTTAGTAATTAGTGCTGATTGACTGATTGACTTTATTTGACAAATTTCAATTAATAACACATGAGGACAGAAGATATATATGAATTCAAAGAAAAGGGTCAGGATAACACAATAAAGCTCAAGGGCTTATTTCCATCATTGTCCTTTGGGGAAGATGGAAAGGGGTAAGGAATGGGGCAGGGCAGCAGATCTGCAATGGCAAGAATGGCACACAGCTGAACATACATTATAGACTCAACAACAATAGCTTGAAAATGCATGAATTCATTAAATTTAAAACACCTGTTAGTGTTAGTCTTCTACCTGGCAAGCTCTTCCACAGCTCAGTTGCTGTAAACCGAAAAGTTTCTGTCCCTGAACCACTCTTAAATCTAGGAGCAATAAAATCAGTGCAGCTGCCCCTAGTGGAGTTACTGTGTACCGCCCTCACTGGTCTGAAATAATTCTTTAAGTATTTAGGGACAGCATCGTGTACAATTGTTGTGCCACACCTAGTTCAACCTGAGAGACTCTAATATCAACCTTCAACCATCCGAGACTCTCAAAGTGAGAGTGGTCAACATGAGTCCTCATAGGGACACCCAGAATAGTCCTTACTAACCTGTACTGACAGGTTTGCAGCCTATTTTTAAGGTACTTTGTCAGACCATTGTACCATGAACAGCAGGTACAGTAAAAATGAGGCTGAACCAAAGCTCCAGCTAGAGTCACTGTCATTTTTCTGTCTAAAAAAGTGACATTCTGGCTACAAAACTTGCTCTTTTTCCATCCATCCATCTTCAACCGCTTATCCGAGGTCGGGTCGCGGAGGTAGCAGTTCCAACAGGGGGCCCCGAACTTCCCTTTCCCTGGCCACATTAACCAGCTCTGACTGGGGGATCCCAAGGTGTTCCCAGGCCAGCGTGGAGATGTAATCCCTCCACCTGGTCCTCAGTCTGCCCCGTGGCTTCCTCCCAGCTGGACGTGCCTGGAAAACCTCCCTAGGGAGGCGACCAGGAGGCATCCTTACTAGATGCCCGAACCACCTCAACTGGCTCCTTTCTATGCGAAGGAGCATACTCTACTCTGAGTCCCTCACGGGTGACCGAGCTTCTCACCTTATCCCTGAGGGAGATGCCAGCCACCCTCCTGAGGAAACCCATTTCAGCAACTTGTATCCGTGATCTTGTCCTTTCGGTCATGACCCATAGTTCATGACCATAGGTGAGGGTTGGGATGAAGATTGCCCGGTAGATCGAGAGCTTTGCCTTCTGGCTCAGCTCTCTTTTCGTCACAACGGTGCGGTAAAGCGAACGCAGTACCGCTCCCGCTGCTCCGATTCTCCGGCCCATCTCCCGCTCCATGGTCCCCTCACTCGAGAACAAGACCCCAAGATACATGAACTCCCTCACTTGGGGTAAGGACTCAAAGGACTCCCAACTCGAAGTGGGCAATCCACCGGTTTCCTGCTGAGAACCATGGCCTCAGATTTAGTGGTGCTGATCCTCATCCCAGCCGCTTCACACCCAGCTGCAATCCAATCCGATCCAGTGAGTGTTGAAGGTCACAGACCGATGATGCCATCAGGACCACGTCATCTGCAAAAAGCAGTGACGCAATCCTAAGCCCACCAAACTGAAACCCCTCCCCTCCACGACTACGCCTTGAAATCCTGTCCATGAATATCACAAACAGGATAGGTGACAAAGCGCAGCCCTGGCGGAGGCCAACCCCCACTGGAAACAAGTCCGACTTACTACAGAGAAGCTGGACATAGCTCTCACTCTGGGGCGTACAGAGATTGGATGGGCGTCAATAGTGACCCCCGCACCTCATACTCCCGCAGCACCTCCCACAATATCTTTCGGGGAACCCGGTCATAGGCCTTCTCAAAATCCACAAAGCACATGTAGACCGGATGGTCATACTCCCAAGCCCCCTCCAGGATCCTTGCGAGAGTAAAGAGCTGGTCCGTTGTTCCACAACTAGGACGGAACTTGCTCTTTTTGTGAGTACCAATTGGGCTTGACCCTCTACCGACATATGGCTATCCAGCATATATCCCACAGATTCACCAACCTTAACTCCCAAACCAGGGAACTTTCTCAATTTCAACAGTTTGGTTTCTTTTTTCCCCGATATGCATTGAAAACCTATTATCTGACATCCATCTGCTGAAATTTTATAGATCTGCACTAGTAAGTAAACTTTAAGTAAACTTTGAACTGTACTTTAATCTTTATGAGATACCAGTAATGTCAGGTTGTCTGCATATAAAAAGAGATCACAAGAACAAGAAGCCTTCAGATCATACAAGAGAAAAAAGAGTGGACCCAAGACACTCCCTTGTGGGACTCCACAGGCTGAGAAAGAGGTTCCTAATATCCACAACCTGTGTCCTATCCTTTAAATAAGAACTAACCCACCTCACTGCAGTATTGTTAAACCAATAGCTTTTAATTTAGATTGCAAAATACTATGATTGACTGATATGTCTTCACAAAGTATGAGCAAACAGACATCTGCCATGTAAATATCTTTTAATGTTGCCAGGTCTCTTAAATCGAAGTGCTCCATGTTGTCATGCACCATAACAAATGTAAAAATCAACATCTCATGACTGTCATGATATATAAACACACTGGCACCTGGTGCCCCCCTTGGCTTTGGATAAATTATTTTACACGTACTGGCTCAGTTGTACACTCATATACAAAGCACACACTCTGCTGCATTTATACAGACTTCCATTCAGGTGTGTATTTTATATAGCTTGAACTTATAGTTCTCTGTTTGCATACAGTGGGGTAACCAAGATGGAGAAAAACAATGTTCTTTATCAGCCACACACTTAGTTGTAAATCAGAGGGATATGGTCTGACAAACAATCCAATATATCCAAGGTTAAGAAAATAACTGATCATAAATCACACTGGTGTCAGGTTCCATTTTTACTACAACATTAAGCTGCAATAACTACATCAGGACCCACATTTACTGTTAAAACGACACCAAACAATCAACCATTCCACATTATTAGCTGTAGGAAAACATCTTACCCCTCAAACCTTGCGATAACAGAACGGTAAATTATATTCCCCAGGGCTTCAGGACAATTTACATACTACAAGGTACAGATATAAAGAACACTTGAGCTTACATGTGGGAGCTGTATTCAGTATATTGGCATAAAATGTAAGATTTCAAACAGAGGAAATAAGGGAATAATAAAGCCTCTCATTCCTCGATCTCATCATAATGATTTACAGTGTACTCTATGCACACATGTTATCTTTTCATTTCTCACACTGAAACAAATAGCCACTAAACCCTCCATATGCTTTGCTCAGGTCCTTTCAAAAAAAAAAAAAAAAAAAAAAAAGCAGATTTGAAAAATGTAAGGCTGCGAGCCAGCCTGCTTCTCACTACTAGCCGACACAGGCATTTATAACCTTAAAAATGACTTCTGGGTACCAGGTATCCAATTATTCCTTACCCAGGAAGCAGTGCTAAATGGAGCACCGCGATGATTTACTCGCAACCTCTCCTTTTATTAAAACACTTTGTCTTATTGTTTTATTGATTTACAATCCGTCCTACTTTTTTGGCATCTGAAAACAATCAAGGCACGGGGCGGCAGAATGTTTGGACATTAATCGTTAAAAGACAGTGTTTTATTCCTGGCCTGGGGTTTGCTGCACCAGCTGCTGTGCATTCTGGTAAGAGGCAGTGATTTATGACCCGGCAGCAATAACGATGAGGCGTGCTCATTAACATATCGACAGGCTCCAAGATGGATCATCAGCATTGATTATTTCATGGCCTGTTGATGCCCATTTGTTAAAAGAGAGAGAGAGAGAAAGGGAGAGTGGGACAGTGGAGAAAAGAGGAGGAGAGAAGAGATGGGCCGGCTTAGAAGGTGTGAGGATTTCTCACTTGTATCCTTGCAGCACAGGGGAGAAAGACAAAACCCTGACTCCTTCAATCACCACAGCCATCACTCTACTGTCAGAGGGAAAAATCAATGATTGACAGCTTTTAACCAGTCCTCAGCACTTGGCAGATCCATACAGAAGAAAGGTGCTCAGTGGGGAGGGCCATACAGTTCTGTCTTTACAGATGCTGTAAAACATTACTTCACAGCGAGAATTACAATATCAATCAGTCAATGCCATTCTCTATTCAAACAGGAGAAAGAAAGCATAGGTGTCATTTGTGTTCTTCAATATATTGGGTGATACAAAGTCTTGCTTTGTCAGTAAAACCCTATACTCTCAATCAAGATGGTGAATAATGGTTATGTAAGCCCATAAAACCATTGTTTACAGGATAATATAATAACTTTCCACCAAAAATGAAATAAAAAAAATAAAAATAAAAATGGGCTTCATCATAGGCTAAATTCAATTATGTAATTTGAACCAAACAAGGATTACTCTCTATAAAAAATAGCAGGGATGGGCATTTTCAATCTTTTTCAGAAATGAAATAATAGCATGTTTGGAGTCAAATCAGGCAGTCCAAATTAAAAAAAAAATTATATGCAGTCACACCAATATGGGTAAGTTTTTTTTATGCTGCTCATAACAGGTCCATCTGGATTTGGCAATGGCTAGTTTAAGAAGATCTCAATCAAAATGACAACAATTGGCCTAGTCAGATTTAAAAGAAAATATCACAACCCTAGGTTACTATATTTGGGTCTAGTTCTTGCGAAAGAAAACAAGCATATCCACATATTCTGGAGCAAGGCATGTAAGGAGTCCATTAACCACCTACACTGTGGTGGAAAACACTCTCAGCGGGCACAAAGTGGCAACTAGGTACTGTTAGGAAAGGATACAAAGTCTCTTGAAACATTTTTTGTTCCTCCACCTCCATTGGATTGGATTTTGGTTGGGTGGAATGCATGGCTCATTTAAGTAAAACTCAATCTTGTTTCTGCTCTGAATCTATAGCACAAAGAGTGCTAATCTCTGTGTGGCTCTCCATTGTTCACGCCAGCTTCCAGGGTCTCATCAGCAGCTTCTCCGTTTCAAAGTCCATGTCATACAAATGAGTTTCCACCACTGATCAAAATCATTAGCACTAATTATTTTAAAAATGGACTGTTAACCAGTGTATTTTAGGCAGGGCTTTTTATTTGAATAACGTTAATAAATAATTTAAACTATTTTTTAATTATTGTGAGTTATTACTGTAAGTTATTAATAAAAAAAAAAAAACTATCCAAATGTCAAAAGTCATTTTCAACTTTTGGGTAATTGAGGAATCGACTACTCGTGTCCATCCCTTTAAAGGAATATTATGTGATTTTGCAAAAAATTCAACCATATGACTTGCTCTCAGAATTTGTAAACCTTTAGAAAGATATAAGAGAATCAATGAGTTGAGTACATGTTTAATTTCACTCATATTTGATGTCTCTCTCCCCTTTCAAACTAACATTCCTTGGTCAATAATGGGACTAGATAATTCTATTGTAGTTCAATGTGTCATCAAAACTACACTGAAACAATTTCACAACTTTGACAATACAGTATAAATTTCTTTATCCCAGGCGGGAACAAGGAGGGAACTCACCCCTCTCTGCCCCTGCTGTCATTACTATCATAGAGTTGCCATGGTGACAGGTGCTAATTGATGGGCCCATCATTCATTATTGAGTGACAGCCACCCCAGAGCCGGCCCTGACTGGCATTCTTCTGGACAACTGTCACAGGGGGCTTCAAAGCAGCTGTAACCTCACTGAGGAGGCGAGTCATTCACACACACACACACGAACCCAAACACATGTATGCGCACAAACAGAAACGAACATAAACATGTGCACACTTGTACAAGCACACCCATGGGCACTCAAACATGCAGAGACATGCCCATAAATAAAAAAAATCTCATACAAACACAGCTACACACACATACTGCCCACACACACAAGCATGCGCACACACACACGCAAACGCAGCACACTCACTCACTCAATCAGCCTCAATGACACGCGACTGACACGTATTGACCGCCTAATCTTTGCCGAGGCCTGCGGTGGAGTAAAAGTTGGCTTTTTCTCCCCCCTTATCCTTCCTCAACATCATCAACTCTCTTCTGTACCACGCAGCTCTACACAAGAGCTAAAGACAAGGTATCAGGCCTGGCTATGTTGATGGGGCTGCTGTGTTTTCTAGCCATCGAAGCGACATGCAAACTGGAGCAATCTGCCTCATTCTCCAGTCTTTCCGGGTGAAATAAATTAAAAGCCGCGAGGAAAGAGAGTCAGTCAATGAAGTCACTAAGGGCCTGGCCTTCACGTGTCCTTGGAGGACAGGATGAGGGAGCGGAGTGGTTGTGTCACTGTGTGAGTGTGTGTTGATGTGCGTGTGTCTGTGTGTGCTCCAGTGTGTGTGTGTGTGTGTGGGGGGGGGTGTTCTGCCTCCCCTCCTGTGACAGGGGGGCTTGCCCTGCCTCTTGTACTGTAAAGACGGGGGCTTTAAATTGCTTCCGTCACCAGGCCCTGAGTAATGAGTGTGATTCTAATCGCAGTTCCTGGGGCCAGCGGCATTAGTCTTAATCTGAGCAGGGCCCTCCAACACCACTGACAAGTAATGCAGAGCAGGTAGGGGCGTAATGAGAGGATGCACACACACACACACACACACACACACATACAGGTTACCCCACCCAAGATGCAGAGGAAGGCTTCTGTAATAAGAACACAGTTACTAGAACCTCTCTCCCATCTTTCTCCTCCAGGGCTGGTTAGGTATGCAGGGGCTGTGAAAAATGGCTGAAACCTCCTACACACTGCTAGTACACACTGTGCTGCATAGCGTTAAGGGTTTTGGGTGAGTATTTGGGTATACGTGGATAAAAAGTAAATTCAAATCTTCATCTCAAAAGTTATTCAGTCATTAAAACAGCAATACAAATATTGAACATCTATACAGCTAAAAAAAGCTAAATTATACATGTGGTATTTTGAAATAAAAGGGGTAATTTGTCCAAGCTATTTGATTTGATATGTGTTCTCAGAACCAGTAAATCAAGTCTTAACAGTAAAACCATAGTATGCTTTCTTTTTTTATTAGCACATGGTGTATTTTTATGCTTAGGGTGCATAGGAGTGTATTTATTGTATTGTGTGGGCTAAATTCCTCTACCCTCCGCTTGCTGTCACAGTTGTTCATATGCACAGGGACCAAACAGGTAGCGAGTCTGAGAGTCCTCTGGCACTGGGTTAGTGGAGGGCTAAATTGCTGTGGGGCTGTGAGTGGCTGCATAGCCGAGCAGGTCATTCCTCTCTGTCTCTCTGTGTTTGCCTGTGTTAAACTCCCCCCCTCTGCCCTCATCCATCCTCTCATCCAGTCTCCAGCTCTGTCCATCCATCAATCCCAGCACTTTGTCAGAGCCCACTCCATCCTCGCTGCTGCAATCACAAAGGAAAGAGGGTGGGGGAGAGAGAGAGAGAGAAAGAGAGAGAGAGAGAAAGAGAGGTGTAGGCAGGAGAGAGAGGCAGAGGGGACAGAGGAGGGAAGAGGGGAGGGCAGCTCTGCCTCCCCCATCGGCCACTGCCTCGAATCCCCGTCACTGGGGAGCTTTTCACCTCCCATCTGCATCGGCCCTGATCTGCTGACAGAGGCCCTGACGCGCGTCGCCTTCTATTGCACAGGCAAGCAGAAACACTAATGCCGCACCCCACCCTACCTAGAGCACTCACCTCAGCTCAGACAGCCAAGACAGGCAGCCGGCCTGGAAGCCAGACTAGACACATAACAAAGAGGAGGGAGAGAGAGGTGGGAGCTGAACGGGGGAGAGGGATGAGGAAAGGTAGGAGGAGGAATGAAAAGGAGGAGGGAGGAAGAGGGACTAGAGAGGGAAGGTGGAGAGGATAAACAGAAAACTGAACAGCAAAGGCTGGGAAACAAGGGAGATATGAGAAAAAGTTGTCAAAACAGAAAGTTATACAATAGTCTGAGAGCAGAGTTGGGGGTAGATGGTGGGGGAGACGGTCAGCAGGGGGTAGAGGTTGGAGGGAGAGATGTATACTCAATTTTTCTGCAACAGTCCGGTAAGGCAGCGGCTCAGTTTGTCTTTTCTTCCCGGCGCATCAATAGAAATCACAGGGAGAAAATGTCTCCCTAATTAAGGCCTGATCAGCTGCGTGTCAGTGGTGGTTTGGAGGCCAGGCGGAGTGGTGGAGCCTCACTGACTTAACCACTCAGTCCAACAGAGGCACTGGAGAAGAGCTCATTTACACTCCCTCACCACCAGCGCAAATAGAAAAGCTTAATAGAAGAGGCAACAATAGACTCAGCACAGTTCAACAGCTTGTACGTCTAAGGATAAAGACTCTCTACAGAAAGAGAGTTGAACCATGATGTTATGTTAATTGTAAGTAGCAGTTCTAAATTATTGGCCTCAAACACAAAACCATCATCCCACAAGTCTGTTGAGAAAAACAATATTCTCTGACCGCAGCAAAGCTCAGCTTACTGTGGAACTCTAGCCAGCAGACTTAACTTAATTTTCAGCCATGTGTCCTCTCTCAGTAATTCAGCTAATACGCTCTCCCACACACATAATTTGGGATTCAACTCATTCAACTCAATACAGCAAAGTCTATATGTGTGGCTCTAATTCATACAAACATCTAGGCCTAATTTTGGCGAACAGGTTGTTATGGTTAATGAAAGCAGCATCATCACTGCTCTAAGCAGAATGAGCAGTGTGAGAAATGATCAACCTTGAATCTGTGTGCCTTCAAAGGCAGAGTCTGGCAATGCTGATGAAGCTGTAACGGCTGATCAAACGGGAATTACAACGCAACTTCATGGTTAGATTACTCGAAACGTACCGACCGAGGAATTATACTATAAAGCAAGGAATCTCTGTCTGTATGTCTGTCCTTCACATATCTCGAGAACCGTTCGTCCGATCTACTTCACACTTGGCGGGTGTATTGCTGGGGACCCAAGGACGTGCAGTGTCGGATTGGACACGCGACACGTTCAATATTAATAAACTTTGAATAAACAAGCGAACAGCGCTCTGTGCAGCAGCGGGACTCAAAGCGAACGGGCACTGCACTAGTATTTA
>NW_027280174.1:162500-177500 GCF_046629955.1 Centroberyx affinis | reverse complement strand
TACCCAGTGCTACACCTCCACACCCCATCATCACGAGCTTTAGGAATGGCAATGGAAATATTTATACTACTGCAGGGCACTTGGCTGTGGTTGCATGTGGTCAGGACTTCCAGATTGTAATAAACCAGACATCAGGAACTTTGCCTGACTGCTCCCCAAGCTTAGCTCTCTGCTCTGGGTTGTAAAACCCCTTGACCTGGGAGGAGGGGGCTGCTCAGGGTGGGTGGATAGAGGGTCAAACAACTGCTTCATGGGTAGGAAAGAGGTGAGGGGAGGGTTCCATGTAGAAGTAAAAAAGATAAAGGCCAAAATGCCTAAGTAGTCACTGAGGGGTCAAAGTGCATACAGAGTTCACTAGGCTGGCGACGGAGGCAGAGGGGAGGAGTGAGGGAGGCATAAAGGAGAAGAAACAAAGAATGCATACCCAACATGGTGGTTCTCCCTCACCTAAGATTTCTTCCAATTAGGGTTGTTGGAATGGAAGGAGGTGAGGATAAGACTAAAAAGAATGAAGTGGAAGTTTTTGCCCCCTGCCACACATGGTCTTTGATCTCCACAGATGGTGAAAGATCCTGTTGTTGAGAGCATGCTGTCCCTGCTAACTGTATGTGGACAAAACAAATCTCAAGCCCAGGCAACTCTACTGCAGCTTAAAACAATGGTATGTTTTCTCAAGAGAACCAATATATTCATAACAGCCTTTCAACACTTGTCAAATGAAATTGACTGAAGGCAACATCACACGCAAAGATGGAAATTAAACACACATGATGCATTTTAAGAAAAAAAAAAAAGAAAGTCCAAAAAACCAAAACCAACAAACAGTAAGAATGCAAAACAACAACCCTGGACACTGAACTATATTTTCCCAATGATGGCATTGTAATGTAATTTCAACAAAAAATAGAACATTCCGCTCTTTCAGCTCAGCTAGTGAACTGAGAATGATGCTTATCATGTCTCTGAAAACATGCTCTTAATGCATGACCACAGCTGAGGAGCTGGAAGAATGCAGTAGGATAGAGTTCCTGGCACTTGTTGCATGCTTCTCATTGCCTGTTTATCCAAACCAATAAAGACAAAGAATGTAACTCAGGGAACACAGTTCTTGAGGCTTTAGCAGTTGGAAAAAGTGCTATATTACCCAAGATACAGGGGATAAGAGTTAGAATAATTCCCCTTGAAGGGTAGCAGCAGTGTAATTCTATGATTGAAACTGCGATAAAACAATGCTGTCCATTATTTCAGATTTAAACTTAAAACAACTTTAAATTAAGAAGATCAAAGGTTATAGTATCCACCAAAACTAAAAAGCACCATCATTCTATGAGCAAACTATATATTCTAAAAGTACCATTGCATATTGCCAATATTGTCTAATAATACAAGACATTTAAAGTGAAGAGTTGCACAGAATCTCCTGTAAAACACTGCAGGGACCTGTTTGAAGAGACAAGGCTACGTTTTAGGCCATTTGCACAAATTTACGTCCCAGTTCTTATTAATGCAATTGATAATTCATCATCTCTGTTTTAATTAGAGAAGCCACTTAACAGGCTAAGTATATCCCTTGGAAGAGGACGCAGCATAGGAAATATCCTTCCAGCATGTTATTAAAAGAAATACATCAACAGAACACGAGTACAATGGGCAATTAACAAAGCTCCAAGAAGCCATAAATCCTTCATTAACAAACAATCCTGTCAGACAGTGTTGTGGTTGCAAGCAAGGCCCAAATTCCACACCAGTCAGCCAGGCTTATTTTGTTAGCATGAGTATATGTTAGGAACCTAGAAGCGAATGTAAACACCATTCTATGAGATCTCTGAGCTGTCACTTACAGGGGAGATCTCCCCTTCTGATTAGAACCGGAGCAACACCAGCTTAGCTGAACTAATATTTGTAGGGCCAGGATAAATCACTCAGGCTTTGTTTTACCACATGCTAGTCACTCAGTAGTAATAGACTCAGTTATGCCTCTCTGCCTGCCAGGCCTAGTGCCTCACTTGACAAAGAATACAACATGTAGAAAGTAATGAACACAGACTCCAGAGTAGATTAACTTGATCTGCTGAGAGGAAAACAATCCTAAGGTGTCTAGTTTAGAAAAACTAGTAACTCTACACTGTATTTGCATATCATTTTCAAAGCAAGCTATCCATCAGGGATTTTTTAACATTGTTTTTCTACAGCACGCCTTCTGTATCCAAAAAACAGCTTTGTTGAAGCTTTTTTACTTTTTTTTTAATGGAACACACCTTGGCATAGAAAAAAAAAAAAAAAAAAAAAAAAATCGCAGCAATGAAAGGTCTCTCAACAAGTCTGCTGTGTTGTTCTGGAGCTGATGTTGTATTACAATCCACTCACAAACTTTGGCAGGTAGTAAATCAGTCAACAGTAAACGCCATCCTTTATCAGATCATAAAATCTGCTTGTAGGCATTTAATTTTTTCCCCTCTTGTTTTAACAAGGAAACAGGCAGCCTGGAGAAACCATGTTTTGTTTTTATAGAGGTTAGAGGAAAAGTAGAGAGTGTGTAAACAGGGCTAAGCCAAGCACTTCTTATGGATTTGTTTTTGCCTGCGAGCGACAACAACATGGGGAACTGCCATTCTTGTGAAAGCAGGTATGAGTGTTCTACAAATTTCACTTGACAGATGAATAAGGAAGGATTGCAAATGAATGTTTGTTTTCAGACAGTTACTATGCTAATGCTTCAAGGCAATATTTATAATGGCAACAAGCAGTTTCATGGGAACACTTTCCAGACTGAAAATTAGGTTTAAGCTTTGTCACATGGTATTAAATTATTTTAATTTTTAACCCTAATATTTAACCCTCATTAGAATAATACAAAATGCCAAGACACATTAAATCACTGTGTGAGTGACCCTGTCTTACACACAGTTTGATCTGTATTACTCTGTAAAAGCAATGTTCTGATAGTTAAGAGAGGCATCAGTCAACCTGTCTATCTCCATGCAGAGATCTCAGCCTGTGCCGTACCCTTCCATGGCCTTAAGGGGCAGTCTTTACTCACTTCACTCCCATTAGAGGCCTCTGTGTCTGGAGTGAATTGGCCATGGAGCGGGCCTTGCCCGGCTCTTGCCCCAGCCGCTGTATCCCCCTGCCCTTCCCTGCACCACCCTGGCCTCTCAGAATGGCAGTCCTTATAAACACCCTTCACTGTGCTCCCTTTTTACAGTAGGTGAGGTCAGAAGTTCAACCCCCAGGTTTTAACAGTTAAGGCCGAGCTGTGAACTTGTGACCTCCTGGAGTGGGTGGGAAGGGGGAGGGAGGGGAAGAGGACGGGAGGGAAGAAAAGGGAGAGGGGGGGTCATCTCTCTCTTCAATGCAGAATGGCTGGATTTACAGCTGCATGCTGACTGCATTGCAAGCACAGCAGAAAGCACCTGATAGCATCTCCTTGGGGGAGGAACCGCCCGACCCCTTTGTAGTCTCACTAACAGTCACCCCAGCACCATAAATCATGTTAATTACTTGACTGATGGAATAAATCTTAAAAAAGTCAGTCTGTGGCAGAGATGCTTGGAACAGGAGGTTCCCGCACCACAGTTCTGCTTGCTCTGCGTTATCTGTCATCCCACAGTCACTGGGTAATCTGTCCATTTGTTGTTGTCTGAGCAGGACTTTTGAAGATGTGGACAGGCTGAGGGGGGACTGTGTATTTCTGACACAGATATCTCCCAGTAATCCATCTTCCAATGGGTGGTCTCTAAGGGTGCATTTCATAAAAGTAAGTTAATGACAAACTGAGGATCAGCAGGTTGCTGTGTTGTAAATGCCTGGATGGGCTTCATTCAAGAAAAGAGTTTGCCTTTCCATGACATAAGCGAGACAGTAACAGAAAGTTTTGAATTCATGATTTAATTTTACCGTTAAGTAGTATTCTACCAAGAAACATTATTCTTAAGTGTGCTTTTTAGAGAATGGTTTCAAACACTACACAAATCTCCCAGCATCCAGCTTATACTATTATTGCGTGAAAAAGAGAATAAAGTTATTTTTGAGAGCCATTTCTTGCGAAAATTGAAATAACATTTATTTCCCGTTTTCCACATGCTACCTGATTACATGGAACTGAAGCAGCTCAACTCACAGCCACAGAGCAGCATGCCAAAGACATGAAAGGTCATTCACACACAATAACAATCCTTCTAAGAGTGCACTCACAGCCTTGTGGGTAATTACAGTTCTTTCGCTGGAGTGTTTTGTGTTTCGCTTTGCTTGTTCTGTCTCAAAAGCTAACAACCACTCATTATTCACGGTTTGAGTTGGGCTTTTTTTTTTCTTCAGTAGGGCAAATTACACACAAGAGTGACAGCTCTCAGAGAAAGAGGACCAGCAGCCTCGCCGGGTTCTGGTAAGTGCAGTCTTAAATCAAGGGGGCAGGGACGCTGACTACAGCCCTGCAGTCTGTTGACTTTGTGGCAAGGGCAGCAAAGGGTTGGACACATGGATATACTGTACTGTTACAATGCCCACTACAATAAACCGCCTTCCTTAGGAGCCATAAAGTGTCTGTGATATACTATTCTGAGATACATGTCCAGCACTTCATATCTTAAAAACTGTTCAATCTATCCACTGTAGGAGCTTTTGTTGCAAACATAGTGGGAGACTGTCCTAATTCTAAGATAGAGAGTTTATTGAAGCGTGTATATATGTGTGTGTGTGTGTGTGTGTGTGTGTGTGTGTGTGTGTGTGTGTGTGTGCAAAGCCTCCAAGCCCTGCAGGCCCTCACTGGCACCACACAGAGAGACCGACACAGATAACCAGACCTCACACACACACACACACACACACACGTGCATGTACATGCACACACCCACAGACGACACCACCCCACCCTGCTCCCCCTTGCGCACATTCTCACACACACACACACACACACACAGATCTACCTGTCTGGTGAGTTTGGGGAATGTTTCTCCTTCGGATGGATTTATGGTGGCAAACAGAGGGTAATGAAACCCAGAGAGATATTTACTGTCAGTGTCAAAGCTTATTATCCTGGGGAGGAAAATGGGGTCAAATGGAAATGCTTGCTGAAAACTGGGTGTTGTCTCTTGTGTGAAAGAAAGAAAAAAACAGTCTTGTCTGTGTCGCCAGAGTTCTGAGATCTCAAACAGTGAGGTCAGTGTTGCAGCATCAGACATCAATGAGGCAGGAATAAATGAGCAATTCACAGAGAATGTCTGATGTTGAATTATTTTGCCACAGCGTTTTGCTCATGGTGCACTGTTTAATTACTTTGCTATGGTCCATAACTTTCACTGTGCAGCTGATCTGGCATCTTCCTCTATTTAAAGTGCACACGAGGCCACCATATGAACATCAAGATAATATACACTCAGCA
Source organism: Centroberyx affinis (assembly GCF_046629955.1). Classification (NCBI taxonomy): domain Eukaryota; kingdom Metazoa; phylum Chordata; class Actinopteri; order Beryciformes; family Berycidae; genus Centroberyx; species Centroberyx affinis. Next base: position 172,120 of record NW_027280174.1, on the reverse strand, counting down.
TACAGAAGGAGGACATTTGTTTGACACACATGCCATTGTCTGATATCAAATCTCATAACAGAACATTTATTAGGCTACATTCATCCCACGGCTTAGGAGTGGTTTAATTTGACAAACATCAAAGTATTCTGGCTGCCTTGTGCAGGCTTGTTACTCGCCACGTAACAAAACATGAGGGGATAAAATTTTGATAGCGATCCACTAAAACACCACTGTGGGCTTGGTTGCTTTCAAACAGCAATAGATCACCAGGTGTAACTGCTTCAAAGACAGTAGGTAGCCACTTGCCACTCCATGTAAACACTGATCAGACGTTGCAGACAAAAGCTACAGTTCAATGGTAATCTCCCAGACAGAGGTCAGTTTACAGCTCATAGAGCATCTAGAGTAAATGGCTGAAAGGGGAGGAGATCATGTTACAAAACCGCCCTTCCTTTTCATAAACTTTTTATTGTTACTGTACAGGACAACACAGCACTATTTACTATGCATTTATTTCCAACTGCTACCTTCAAATGCACATTTCCCCTTCATTCTGATCATTACTCTGATCCTACTCTCCTCTAGTCTGTCTTCCCATTTTCACATACGAGGATTATCGTGATAATGCAAGCCGATACCGCAGTATTGATCACGCCGTTTACCTTGACTGCTTAAGAAAGGCTTGTCAATACAATCAAGCAAAAATGAATGAGCTGTCCGAACGAGCTTCTCTGCAGATAATTAATACATCCAGAACCTCACAGAAGCACAGAACTGGACTGGATCTGCACACAGTGCTGCAGCTTACATCCCCATGATGCTCTGTTTGAAGAGGAATACAATGGTGTACTATTAAAACCAGAGGAGTGTTGTTGCATTCACATTCATACGCAACTCCACTGAACCAAAGCCCACAAGCACATTCAATTATTCTTCTCCTGAGCCATTATAGGGAGAATGGCTAATATTATCCCCGACTAATGGTAGATAATACACAATATTCAGGAGTTCAGTGTACAGAGCATTTGCACAAGCCTTAGTAAAGGCCCATACTTAATCATCCATTTGGTACTCTGGGGACTAGGTTGGAATAACCGATAGCAACACCGCTGTTGGCGCTGAAGCCAAGCTAGAACTGAACATGTTCATCAGAGGAGCATAAGTGCTTAGAAAGCAGGAACAGAATTGCCGTTTTTGTTTCCACAAAAGTGGTAAGATAATAAATTGAGCAAATGTGTTTTTATTGTGATGGATTGTGTATTCTGCATTAGCCAAATCCTTTAACAAATAGGACTGTAAAAGCTGGAGAAGGAGAATCAATGAAGTAATGTGCGACAGATATTATAAGGCGGTTACATAAACAACAAAGATTAGAACTGACCTAAGTTAGGGAAGGCACTTGCATGAATGTCAAACAGCTTTATTAGAACTTGTATCATTAATTTTGTTCCATCATTTCCTCTGGGAAATGATGGAGGGACTTAAATAGATCACATTGGTTGAGATCCATTATCCATCAAAGGATCCCCATTCATCCCAAATGCATAATTTCTATGGCTGATGTGTTGCAGTTTCCAATGCATCAACATTATTTATGGTTTGACATTATAAAAGTAAGTGCATAATTTATGACCCTCAATTAATGCACTACCTTCCGTGTGCTGTCTGTTTTTTAGAGATCCAAAGCGAGATAGCCGCATGCCAAAACTATGCAGCAATCCCATTTACAGCAGAGAGCCCACAGCAGCCTTGATTTATGGCAGTAAATTAAAAAGAATGAAAAATTTATGACAGCAATTTGTGGGCAGTCATAAAACTACTATAGAACTTTGAAGTGGCGTTTTGTCCTTTTGTCTGTAAGTGATGCAAGATGAACCAATGTTACAGGAATATCGTAACCCCACTTATTTGAAAAAGATCACCATTGATTGGCTGTGCTAGCAATGTGCATCAAAGGTGGGAATGTAATTGATAGACAACACTAATGAACAACACTGTTTTAGTAATCAAGACTTCACTACAGCCAGTATACGCCTGCTAAGTGCACATTCAACTTCTCTTTTGCATGAAATCTTAGCCCCTGCTGGCATTTGAGTGGATGCCATGCCATGATTGAATGAAAGCCCATCCTTGACTGACAAATGATATATTAAGCTTTCAGTCAGCAGGGGGGGGAAGCCAGGCATGTCAGTTACCTGCTACAGCAGAAACTCCACTTGTCAATCTGCCATTGGCAGGGCTAAACAAGATCTGAAATGTTAAAAGCCCTGCACACCGTAGTTTTTCACTTCCTTGTGCGTCCTGGGCACTTAGACATATCAGCCATGTGACGGCTATGAATCAGTGTCTGCCATGAATGTCAGAGTATCACATTTATAAGTGAAATACCATTTGTTAGGCCTGTGGGCATGCTCCTCCGGTTTCATGCAGGATATGAGAGAACATCAAAATGACAGACAATTGAGTCCCGAATATTAATGGAAAAGTGACCTTCTTGAGGATGAATACATCATAGGGTATAACATCATGACACATTTTCTACAGCCAAATCAGACATTTCTACTTAAATGTATTAAAACTAGTGTTTATGTGTGTATAATTACGTTGGTGTCTAGTCCATGTGTGGGCCATTAATAAAGATCTAAGTGCGTGTGTGATGGAAGTCTGTGGGCAGTGTTGGGCAGCTCTGAGTGGCCCTCTCCTTGACTCTGACGGCGTTGATTATGGATGATTAATGGCGCAAAGGAACAGGGAAAGAAAGGTCATCTCCTGGGTTCTAGAGGGAGCAGCTACATTGGGAGTAATTAAGACACTTGTGTAAGCATGATTAATACGCACACACTGACGCTGTAGACGGTAAACAAGGCAACCAGATGGTTGAGCTATGGATTTAGAACTCTATTTCTGTAGATAGAGCAAGGTATCCCAGTGTCTGAATGACATGTTTTTGCCATTTCATGCTGGACTTTATTCTATTCAGGGAAACAGTTAGCAACATACCTGTTTTGAGGAAATTCACCCAATCAGCATTGTGCAGGGTCCAGCAAGATAGGGAACATGAAAGAAAGAAAGATAAAAATCCATATTAAACAGCATATAGAATACAAATTGAAAACATAAAAGCTACTTGCATATTTGTTATTTTTTTTAACATGTGTTTGTGATTTCTTATATGTTCGGCCCTACACAATTGATGCAGCTTGGCCTGTAGCAATGCAAAAAGGTATTTGAAAATTAAGATGGGCCAACCTCAGTTGACCCGTTGCTTCAGAAAATCAATCAACATCAATATGTTCCCACCACAATCTCCTCCAAGATAGAACACATCAGCACATCCTGTAACTAGCTTCTACTCATATAACACTACCCCTTCACGTATCATGTAGCATGTACTCATGGGTAACACATCAGATTGCACTTAGGTTACAGCAAAGCATTCATGGTTACCACCCAAATAACGTGACAGATGGAAACACTAGCCACAGAAGTAGTGGCAATTCATTGGAAATGGATCACAGTGTTTTTAACTTCAATTAGGATTCTTTGTAATTTCAAACGTGTGTAAGTCATTGGGTGATTTAAAGCACCCCCCCCCCTTCTGGGCCTCTCCACTCCCTGTGGTCTCCTGTATCATGTGAGGGAGTTCTACAGAAGGATTAACTTCACGCTGCACATGGGGGAGTCTGGGAGACAGGTGTCACTTCGCTCCAATAAGCAAAGATAACTTCTGCTCATTGCCGCTGTTGTTCTTTTGCCATCCATTTCTGATTTGCAAGTCCCCATCTTGCAGGATACTGAATTACTAAGGGGGTTTAAAGTCTGTCGCACACTTGCAGGGTCATCTGTCTGCTTAGGTAGGCGTTCAGCGTACTAACAAGAGAAAGGAAAGAGAAGCATTATGGTGCATCAAAACGTAAAAAAGATGTAACTGACAATTACACTGATGTTATAACTGTGAAAATGCACTGCAATGGCAATAGTCACAGTATCTGTGTGCACTACACAATTAGGTTTATGATGAGTGATGATGGTGATGGTCACCAAGGACTCATACTAATAGCGCTATTAAAATAATAGCTGACAAAGGTCTTCAGCTTTAGCTTCTGTCTAATAATCACTGACAGTGGAATAGTACAGCTATAATCACTCTGACTAAACTCATTATGAAGGCACAGGGGTTTGGGGGCTGTAGTTGTTGAGAAGTTAGTGCAGTGTGTGGGGAAGCAGGGACGCTGAGGAGAAGCTGAGGAGTGTTGATACAAGCCCAGTGAGACAGTGTACAGCTGGGAGAGAGGCTGCCATTCTCCACACTGTTCCTACATCGCCTCCCCCCTTCACTTCCTGTTACTCATCCCTATAACTGCTCACACAAAAAAATTATCCTTCTTTTGTTGTTCATGCATTCTTAAAAATAGGGTGGCTGGCCTATAGAATTAGGTCTACAGCCATATAATATCCTCTGAAACAAGCACAGTAATAACTGATTCATGCTCTATGGGATAACACACAGCTGTCTCCTCACGATACTTGTTGAGACAGAAGGCCTTGTGTCAGCGTCTTCTCATGTTAATTGTAAGTGAGTTCCAACATCAGGCCTACAGTACGCTGCCCGGCTTCACATGTCAACGAACAGAAGACTACCAGGGCTGACAGTCACCAAGCAGCTCCACACGCTAACCCAGTCTCTACCAGAGGCCTCTGCGATGTGATAGCACCACAGTAAAGACAAAGGGATGGGCTCCATATGGCCAGGAATCACAGCCTTCAAAAACAAAAGGAATGGGACCGTGAAGAGAATCTGCATGACAGTGCCAAGAAGCAAGCAGCACAGGAATGGGACACGAGCCAACGTAGCACTGATTTGGTACTAAAGCTGTTTGTAATAGAAAGAGTACAGGGGAGATCAAAACTGCTTGAATAATTCTGCATTTAAAATCTAGGGCAATAAATTTAGAGAGTGTGTTTTGTATGTGTGCATAGTTTCTTGTTATCATACTTTCTAGGCCAAAGCGTTGTGGGTTTCCAATATGATTGGAGGGTTTTGAATTCATGTAGAAACAGTTTTAACCACTCATTCATCAAAAGCAGTCCTGTTCAGCGCATATTTGGACAATTTGGAAAACTCTTATTCCAGAGTAAGATAGAAAGCAGGACTTTTCACTTCCTAACACAAAGTGCACACAAATGTTGGCAGCATATTTCCTGTTGGAACCCCGTGTCTCCTTTGTCCCATCCAAGTTTGTTAAACCGCTGTCATTTCAATTGTTCTGCTATAGAAAAATTATAATCCACCTGTCAACAATGACAGGGTGTTGGAAAACTTGGATAATGGATAGCGTAGGGCCCTGAAATTCCAACCAGGCCACTTACTGCCAACTAAAACCATTACAGAACGACAATTCTTTTTCAGTTTATTTGAAAATTGCACTGAATCACCACTGCCTCTCTGACCATCTAACCACAATCAATTTCCACAGCCAGACCCAGATATGAATGAGAGGGGGAAAATGAAATATTGACTTGTTTGGTAAGAGGTTTTATCTCGTTCTATTGTTGACAACGCCATAAAAACTCCATTCAACAGGCTTAACTATTTCACCATAGTGCAGATACTAGAGCGGGAGATAGCAGCCCTATATTTGGGGTTACACTGACATTGAATTAATAATTTGATTCATGAGGCCATTCCAAGCTATTTCCATAGGTAATCAACCTTAAAAGGGAAACAGTAGTGTCCACAATTAGAGATTAATGCTGTCTTTGGCCAACTTGTTCTCTGGCGTCATCAAGGTAATTAAGGAGAGATAAATTCCACAGTTTAACATAACAATGAAAGTCAAGTAAAAGACTTAGAATATGGTGCTGCAAGGAATAGGCTATATTCAAATGGACAAAAATTACAGAAGACAAAAAAAGAACTAATCTCTTTATATAATGATAAATTCCAGTTGAGATGGAAAAAAATTCCATGTAGGTTCACTGGTAACCCTTGCACAGTTAGCATGCTGTTAGTTCACCAGTGTTCGAGAAGATTGGTTTTGTTCACACTCAGGGCCTATACGCCAACAGCCCACTGACAAAAGCTGAGAGGGATCGCTTTGATCTCTGTGCCTCACTAAATCAACACCAGACAAGGTTCATGCAAAGGTCGGCAAAGTCATCTGATCGTCACATTCCAAAACCAAGCATTTCATGACAGCCATTCACTGGTACAGGTTAAATGTCACCCAAAGTTCAGGCACGACGACGGACGATGGACAAATTTAACATGCCCCCAACACAGAAAGAGACCCAGAATAAATGGAGACTTGATCAGTGAAGGCAAATAAGAGGCAGCAATGTGGTTTTGTCCTTGTAGTTCATTGATTTAGAGCTGCAAAACATATGGAGTGTATGAAAGAAAAAAGAAAAAGTTATTCACATTGACTACACTCTGTTTTTCTACAAACTGTCAGATTAAAAATGAGAATAAGATTAAGAGTAAAATAGTCATGAATAGAATGAAAAGAAAAAAAGTATAGTTTTGTGCCTTTTAAAATAGCACTGCACCGTATAAACTATGGAAATAAAAAGTTACGCTAAAAGAAGTCTGGGTTTACAGCACTTCGCACCATTTAAACATGCTATATATACATTTTCCAAGCTTTGATGCTGAGCAGTGACAAGGATAGGTACAGTAATACAGTCCATGTTCAGCTCACACAAACACAGCGGTTCCCAGTACTGTATGGCCATTTACACAGGGTCACTAGTCTTCACAGGAGACCAAACCTATCATAACACAGCTGTGTGCACAGACCTCCTTTGTATTCTGAGAAAAGAAAGGGGGGAAAAGATGATCCAATTAAAGTTGTATATCATTCTGCTCTCCTCTGTCAGTGCATATTCCTCTGGCTCTATTAGAAGCCAGCTCCTCCCAGGCAGGCCAGTGTAGCTCTGTAATTACACCTCTTCCTCTGACAACCTGCATGATTGTTTTCCTAACACTGTATTACTTCGTTAGTACTTTCCAATGCGCGTTATTTTTAAACTGTCAGTCTGGCCCGACTCATCCCCCCGATCTGCACTCGTCTGTTTATCATAACAATCATTAATAACTGTCACTCGCCAGTGTCCATAGAACAAACTCATTGCCTCATTACCATGTTGCAGCGTTTGTTCCGGCGCAGCGCCTGTGTATCGCTCACAACAGGGCCAAGCCAATTACTTTGCCGAAATGGAATCGCATTAATCAAAACTTAACAAGGTGGCAAATTTAAAGATATCACATTGCAAAAGACAGCATAACTAATATGTCACTGTCAGGGTTGCTGTGTAGGTATGCAGCAGGCAGGGACTAAATATATCGCTTTCAAGGGTCCGTATGAATTTTGACATTTCATATGATCTGACAAGTATCAGAGACAGAAGGGGCTATGCTGAGCTGAGCACTGCCTGCTTCTGAGGACTTCCCTCTGTCTCTCCACTAAGCAAGTGGAAAGAGAGAGGGCAAGGAAGGTGGAAGAGAGAAAGGGGGTGAAAGACAGAGACAGAATAAAGAGTCACAGATAAAACAGTGATACAACAGAAGTGAGTTAAATAAACCTGAATAAAAGAGGGAGGACAGAAGTGGAAATCGTGGGGGCAGTAGAGGGACAGGAAAAGAACGCATGCAGAGGAGAAAAGAGGGAGGAACAGTAAGAGACAGCAAGGGAGGCACATGACGCCAGAGAGAAATGGTTGAGAACGAAGGAGGGTAAAAAAAAAAGAGGCATAAAAGGAGAGAAGGATAGAGGGATGGATAGGCAGGGAGCAGCGAGGTAGAAAGGAGAAGGAGAGGGAGCCGGAGAGGGAAAGGGAGAGGGAGGAGGAAGCGTCGAGCGTGTCTCTGAGAGCGCCAGCAGGCGGCAGTTCATCATGTCTCCCTTCACAGAGACGTTTTCTTTTACACTTTAAATGATGATACTCATCAATCACCGGCTGACAGCTGCATCAAGCCAGCTGCAAACATGCAAAGGCCAGCAGTGTGAAACCTGCTGACGCCACCCATCGCTGCATACAGGAGGAATCAGTCAGCCACTCGGCCTCCGCCCAGGATTTATCTGCTCTCACAACACACTGTCTTGCTTTTCTCTCCGGAAAACCTAGAGTAAATACAATCCATTTTAACAAAAATACCTTGTACGGGTTTGCAGAGTGATGTGTTTTAAATGAGCATGCACTTTGCAAAGGTTTGGTTAATTAATGCAGTATGTGATTTCAGTTTTGATTCTACTATTGCTTAATAGTAGTAATACTAAGAATAATAATGATAATAATAAAAAGCATAATGAACATCTCTGTAGCTTTTTTGCAGAGGCTAAGTCTAAAATATACTGTCCCACTGACTGACTAGACAAAGTGTGTATCTGGAGCAGGACTCAGGAGCTCATTGGCTGGGCCTCAGCTTTATCAGAAACCTACACTGTCAGGCTTCAACACCAGTGTCACAACACACAGCTGCAGCTCTTGGGAGATCAGATTCTCTGTGTAGCACCATCAAACACACCAAGTCAGGGAACCCTTGCCTTAATGAGTCACTAGTATCTTTGACAGCAATCCTATCCTGGGTTGTATAAAATGAGTCACTTTTAAGGACTGGTTCAAGGTCCTTATGGATGAGGTTTAATTGACCTAATGATGCTGCAGGACAAGAAAACACACTCAAACATTATTGTCAGAAGTTGTTTAGGAAGTAAGTAACAGCTGTGCTCATGGGAACAGAGGAGAATAGCCAACTTCAAAATGTGCTGTATAACTCAACTGATTTTTTTTTTTTCATGAAAAAGTTTGGACTTTATTTTTACTATTTTCCACATTTTAGAATAACACTAAAGACATCAAAACTATGAAATAACTCAAATGAAAGTATGCAATGTCAAACAAATCAAAACTATCTTATATAATAGCCACCCTTTGCCTTGATGGAAAGGCAAAGGCTTTGGAATTGAAATTCATACATAGGCATCAACTTCACTATTCATATTTGTCTACGAAACAAATTTCAAACATTTAAGCATAAGCCTTTAGATCAAAATGGCTGTAAGATAATGAAAAACATAGTACATTCATCAGGTATGTCCAAACTTTTGACTGGTAGTGTAACCATGAATGATTATGAATAAAAACATGGTAATTGTATCTCTTTTAGTATGCAATTTATCTGTATTGTGCATCCATCATTCACAAAGACAAAAGGCAGTCCTTGGAGTCAGAGGTTATCCATACACAGCCCGTGCACACTACTGGTCTTAGATTACTCCCTCCAACCATCCTTCACTTTCTCCTCCTCCTCCTCCTCATCCTCCCTCTTTTATTTTGCGTTCTTAGTGACTGCTCATTTCTAGCACTCAGGCAGAGGGGGGTTGAGCTGAGCAAAGCCAAGCAGATGGATGCGAATTCAAAGTTTCCTGATCTTTAGCAGAAGTTATGGAGGGTTATCTTTGGCTGTATATCTGGGCCCTGGCAGCTCTCCCCTGGTGATGAAGGATTAAGCAGCACAGCTGTCTCTTCCCAGAATGATGCAGTGCAGTGCTCCCCGACACGACAGCATCACTTAATCTTAATGTCCGCTCCTCCAGCGCAGACGCACAGGACAAAGCCAATCAGCATCACATGCC